>NW_021824247.1:7500-19760 GCF_006345805.1 Octopus sinensis | reverse complement strand
GCCATTTTTCAAAGTACAGCTTGCAGATACTCCAATGTTCGTTTTCTTGGAGTTAGAAACAGAGGTCAATTATTCTCTTATATTTTTATTCCGTCTAAAGGCTACAATAGGCAGCTGAGGAAATATTTGCTTGAAACGAGGATATTTTTTCCAGAACAAGCTGGTAACTTTCATATGACACTTTTGAAATGCCAGCGAAATTTCGGTGCCAGTTAATCACTAAAGGAATTCTGTCACATATTGTACTTCGCTCAGACTTGATCTGTTGCCAGAATTCTATTGAAACAAAGGGAAACAGTTTAAGGTGATATTTAAGATATACCGTGGAATCATTGTTGAAACAAGTCAGGTTGTCTGGCGGCACTAAAACTGATAATTGTGTAAAGAAAGAAAAATCTTAAAGAGGAACAGAACACAAAAAAGCGACATCATGGAAGGGGAAAAATGTATGGTCAGTTTGCAAGAAATAGGAACACCAAGACAGATAAAGAAGGCCGGTGGTTGTGGATGAGGAGGAGGACCTGAAGAAAGTGAAAGAAGCATTTCTGTGCACAGCACAAGAACAAGCGTTCAGGACTAACTATGTGAAGTAAAGAATCGACAACACTGCCAAGAGCGACAAATTCAGAATGCGTAGCGGGAAGAGTGGAACGGTATGGCACATCTTTAGCGAATGTCAGAAATTTGCACAACGCGAATACTAAAGACGGCATGACAATGTGGAAAAAAATGACCGATTGGGAGCTCTGTGGAAATCACGGCCTACAAAGAGCAAGTCAATGGTATGAGTAAACCCTAAGGCGGCGAGCTGGCAGAAACGTTAGCACGCCGGGCGAAATGCGTAGCGGTATTTCGCCTGCTACTACGTTCTGAGTTCAAATTCCGCCGAGGTCGACTTTGCCTTTCATCTTTTCGGGGTCGATTAAATTAGTACCAGTTACGCATTTGGGTCGATATAATCGACTTAATCCGTTTGTCTGTCCTTGTTTGTCCTCTCTGCGTTTAGCCCCTTGTGGGTAGTAAAGAAATAGGTATGAGTAAACCACAGAAGGTGACACTGAGAATCGACAACACTGCCAAGAGCGACACATTCAGAATGCGTAGCGGGAGAGAGTGGAACGGTATGGCACATCTTTAGCGAATGTCAGACATTGGCACAACGCGAATACTAAAGACGGCATGACAATGTGGGAAAAAAATGACCGATTGGGAGCTCTGTGGAAATCACGGCCTACATTGCAAAATTGTTTGGGATGCAATGATTCAGTTTGATCACGTGACCAGACATCGGAAACCAGATATCGTTGGGGTGAATAAAAATGAAAGAACATGCATGATAAATTACATAGCAAGACCAAAGAAAAAGAAGAAAAACTGAACAAATACGACAATTTTAAGTGGGAAATACGAAGGCTGGTGGTCAAGGAGGAGAGTAGACGTGATACCAATAGTAATTGGTGCAATTAGAAGTATCAGCACTCAATTACAAAAATGGCTGAAAAAGATTGGTACACATGTAATGATTGGACACCAATAAAAATAAGCATTGCTTGGTGCTGCAATGGTTTGGAGCTCCGCAGAGTTCTTGAAGTATGACCAGTAAACAAGTGTCATTTTAGTCTGGTAGCTGTGGGCAACTGACATTTTTCAGTAGTAGTAGCAGAAGTAGTAGTAGTAGTAGTAGTAGTAGTAGTAGTAGTAGTAGTAGTAATAGTAATATAGGGTCATCAATTTTAGAGGGAGGCTTTAGTCGAGTACATCGTCTCAGCGTTCAGCTGGTATTTATTTTATCTTCCCACAAATAATGAAAGATAAATTAGGTGTCGTTAGAATTCGAACATATAACGCCAAGAACTGGAACATAGACTAGAAAGCATTGTGTTTGCTTGGTACAGTGAAAGGAGGAAGGCTGGAGAAGAATTAATTTGTCAGGAATGTGACAGAAACGAATCGAAAATGTGACGTAAGTGAGCTGACAATGGTTAGAATTGGACAAAAAAAAAATGGCAAGATTGAAGACGCCAGAAAATTGTCTAATGTAAAGAGGAAAGTTAGAAATGCATTTTATCAAAATGAATTGATTTTTCTGTCGGTAAGCATTTACTTCAGTCTTGGAAATTTAGGAATGAAAACAACTTCTTTTGTTTTTTGTTTTTTACAGAAAAAAATTGCAGCAAAATATTCAAAATATTTATTCAAAAAGCAGAAAACGAAAGGCAACAAAACAAGTAACAACCACGCTCTTGTATTTTAGAATGTATTTTAGCAGTTGAGTTCATTGTAGAGCTTTAAGGAGGAAGAATTACATTGTGAAACTAAAGAAAACACGTCTATTAGTCTGCAACTGGTTGCGTTTGACCTTTCCAAAGAAGAGAAAAAGAAGGATGTCGGAACTAATTGCCACAGTTTCGAAAGTTACGCAATATTTGCATCATCAACGTAAGCATTATTCTACAGTCCAAACAAACCCAATGCGTTATGTAGGCATGGTTGTGTATACATATATACATATATACATATATATATATATATATATATGTGTGTATGTATATATTAATTTATTTATTAGAATTATAAATTAGGGTATCTACGAGATACCACCATGCTGAAAATAGCAGCCATGATCTGACTCTAAAACCACCTTAATTGTCCACATCGCAACACGGTGCATGGTGGTATCTCGTAAATACCCTAATATATAATTTTAATAATTATTACCTTTGAACGTTATTTTTATCATGCTAGCCAATTGATAAAATCGTTATTTTGTTTTAAATTAACGACCTTATCCTTATTTATATATATATATATATATATACAGAGAGAGAGAGAAAGAGAGAGAGTGGAAGAGAGAGAAGGTAAGACAGAAACATATATAGGTGGATACACATACACACGCACACATATATAGATATAACAATATAGGTATACACACACAGGCACATGCATATAAAGTGTATAGAGGTAGGTATCTTGCACAAAACTGAGTTCTTCAGTTTTATCTGAGATAGGAGTAGCTTATCTATTGGTAAATATCCCAAATTTGTAATGAGAATATTATAAAATATTCTTTTTGCATTTCATTAGAAACGTATAAAATAGTAAACGTCCTGATAACCTGAAAGACTTGTTATTCCCAAATATATTGTAAATACATACACATATATACATATATATATGTGGTGGGGTGTATGTATATGTATATATAGATGTATGTATATGTATATATACGTATGTACATGTATATATATATATAATATATATATATATGTACGTATATATATATATATATATGTGTACATATATATTATGTATATACATATATATGTATTATATATATATATAAATAAATATATATAAATATATATATATATATATATATATATATATATATAATATATATATATATATATTATATATATATAATATATATATATAGATATATATATATAGTGAAGGCGCATGGCTCAGTGGTTAGAGCGTCGAGCTTACGATCGTGAGGTTGTGAGCTCGAATCCCGGACCGGGCTGCGTGTTGTGTTCTCGAGCAAGGCACTTTATTTCACGTTGCTCCAGTTCACTCAGCTATAGAAATGAGTTGCGACGTCACTGGTGCCAAGCTGTATCGACCTTTGTCTTTCCCTTGGATAACACTGGTGGCGTGGAGAGGGGAGGCTGGTATGCATGGGCGACTGCTGGTCTTCCATAAACAACCTTGCCCAGACTTGTGTCTAGGAGGGTAACTTTCTAGGTGCAATCCCATGGTCATTCATGACCGAAGGGGGTCTTTACCCTTATATATATATATACACCGTATATTTTATATAAAAGGACAAGAAAATAGAATAAACCATCACAAAAAATTTATGTTAAAAACAAATAAAATAATAGATAATGGTTTGGAGATAACAGTTTAGTGTAAGTAAAGGAGCTGCTCTCACCTTCCACTATAGCCTCGTGAGGACTCCGGAACCTGGCGCATCCATTCCTCCGTGTAGCTGGGGAGATTTTCGAACCCCCACTTGATATTAGCCACCATCTTAGCCTTGGTGTTGCAGGAAATGTGGTTGATGTCCCTCTCAGCTACGCCTCACACATATTAATTCTTGGAATTAGAATCGGGTAATTAGGAGACGAGAAACTGTGGAGGCTGAAGTCGCAGAAATTCACCGAAAACTACTTCTGGTTCTTTCCGGAGGTATGGTACTGGGGCATTCTGCAGACACAGATGTAGCCTTCCGGCAGCAAACCTACCCAGTCGGAGTTTCAGCACAGTCCTCAGTATTATATACCCTCCTGAATTGTGCTTAAGTCACTGTTCATGTAATGTTGAACATATACACGCGTGCGGGTGCAGTCAGAACGTTTGCAGGGTCACTTCTACCTGGCCACGGCGGCAGAGACTCCTTTGCATTTATCCATGTTACCTCTTACCGCTTTACAGTGTTCACAGAGCACTGAACAGCGGTCATGATGTCGGCATTTTGTTACCCGGCGGCGTGAATCGTCATGATACAGTTAACACTTTTCCAATATTTCGATGGCTTCCAGTTCTTCATGTCAGGTAATTTTTTTCTCAGCTGCAAATTGAATCTTTATGCTCTCCAACAACATTGACCGTAATCTTCATCATGAAGGGTTATTAATTTCAGATTGGAAAATAATAACATATCGTGAGGTTGTGAGCTCGAATCCCGGACCGGGCTGCGTGTTGTGTTCTTGAGCAAGGCACTTTATTTCACGTTGCTCCAGTTCACTCAGCTGTAGAAATGAGTTGCGACGTCACTGGTGCCAAGCTGTATCGACCTTTGTCTTTCCCTTGGATAACACTGGTGGCGTAGAGAGGGGAGGCTGGTATGCATGGGCGACTGCTGGTCTTCCATAAAACAACCTTGCCTGGACTTGTGTCTAGGAGGGTAACTTTCTAGGTGCAATCCCATGGTCATTCATGACCGAAGGGGGTCTTTACCCCTTTACATGTTTCCAGGAATAAGCACAATCAACATTATACAAACTAATGCAAATAAAGATAACTCAACAGACCAGCGGAACATCTTGGCTACATTTACTAAATGCCCTCCAAGACATTTGTGATTCTTTTGTATTATGACGACGTAGGATAAGTACTGCTTATACTGAAAACGTAATAGCAAAACCACTAATTTACCCTGCAAGAAATAGCAGCTAAATATCCATCAAATCACAGTTCGATTGATTAATGGTAGAACATATTCGATACCTTAGGCAAGATAAAGCTAGTACAATATATTTAGTGAGAGTCTTCGTTGATAAATCTTCTGGGTCAGGACTGACATGGAGTTAAACAATAAAACTAACAACAGAGAGAATTATTCTAGAATTATTCTAAGTTTCTTTTAAAAGTTTCCTTTTTATTCGCAATTGCATTGACATGGATTATTTTGGTGCAATTATTTATTGTTTTGTTTCAATTACGCATCACATATCCTTAACCACGATCCCTAAAGTTCAACTTTGATAATATAACAATTTTGTCGTGTTTAAGGAGTAATATTTAAGAAGCGGCATGCGCGTAGGTATTGGGTTAATTTGGTATGCCGAAGGTTTCTGCTCAGTGGGTGCCACGTCTTCAGACTCCTGCTCAGAAGCGCACCAGGTTGAGCACATCACTTTAAAATATGGTATTGCTTGAGGCAGATCCAGTTGATTTCCTTGAACATTTTTTAATTCAGGATCAGTGTTGGCCTCATCACTTTGAGCCAGTGACAAAACTACAATCCATGCTGTGGAAACCATCCTCCTAACCTATTCCAAAGAAGGTCGTTTCATCTGCAGGGAGGGTCATGGCCTCAGCTTTCCGGCATGCAAAAACTATTATGTTTATTGGCTATCTTGAAGAGAGCTACGTCAGCAATGTAGAGTACTATCCCAACTTGCAGTTACAAGACTAAACGTTAAAAAAAATTAATGAAAGGTGTCTTGCTTCTTCTGCTCCAGTACACATGCCATTGGTTTCAATGGCTGTTGCGCGTGATTGTGGCTTTAAAATAGTGTGATCACCCTCTATATTCTACTCAACACCTGTTCTCAATACGTAAACAAATACCTGGCTGGTAAACCAGTATCATAATGATAATAGCGTCATATCTGCTTTTTTTTTAGTAACAGGTTGAAAGCTTTTTTCACCCACGTACATAGGATTGTTTACTTCATACACGAAGTGAAATATATATGAAATATATATGAAATAATAATAATATAATAATAATAATAATAATAATAATAATAATAATAAATAATATAATAATAATAATAAAAAGAATAATAATAATAATATAATAATAATAATAATAATAATAAAAATATAATAATAATAATAATATAATATAATAATGATAATGATAATATAATAATAATAATTATTATTATCATTATTATTATTATTATTATTATTATTATTATAAAAAGAATGATAATAATAATAATAATGATAATGATAATGATAATGATAATAATAATAATAATAATAATAATAATAATAAAAATAATAATAATAATAATAATAAAAATAATAATAATAATAATAAAAATAATAATAATAATAATAATAATAATAATAATAATAATAATAAATGCCGTGATGCAGTACCAGGCAGAGGCTCCCATGGCTTTTGCTCTCAACTGATTGGAAGTGTTATCATGTACTGATGGAAAGGAGGGAGGATGCGAATTTAGTCTTCTCAGATGCTTGTGTTAGACTGAATATAGAATGCGAAGGATGACCTTTCGACCACATTGTCTTACAAGTAGAATCCAGTGACCTCCTGAAAGCATTCCAAATGCCAAATGTCCAACCTCAACTTCAGTCTGTGTTTGACTCATGACAGTGGCTTGGGCAAAGAGACGAGCTGCTACAGAGCTACAAACGTGTGAACGGAGGCCACGTCATTAACCGCCGTCATGCTAGTTCAGGTCAGCCTCACCACCTGGCTGTTCATCTTCAGCGGGTACATATGTGTCCGACATTTCCAAAAGAAGCGAAAAATCATGCGCAAATTGGTCGGTAGTACATACTTAAGAGTCGTGAACGTTAGACACCTCCGCTCGATCTTTTAGAGACAGCATATTCTGAACACATTTCTGAGTAAAATTAACTATCCTGCTCAAAAACACTTACCTTTTTTTCTGTACACTAAATATCCAGTCTGAGGAAAACCATTAGTCCCACGACAGAACTGATGCTGGTATGGACTTGCGTCTCGAAGGAGTGCAAGTTCACCGACTAAACTTACACTTGTGTTTCTTTAATTTCCTGCGGTTGACCACCTCGATTTTCTCAAGTTACCCACACTGCGACAAAGACGTCGTCCGCGAAATCAGACACGGCTCTCACTGTGTCCTAATTCCAGCGACATAACTCTTTATCCTTTTACTCTTTTACTTGTTTCAGTCATTTGACTGCGGCCATGCTGGAGCACCGCCTTTAGTCGAGCAAATCGATCCCAGGACCTTATTCTTTGTAAGCCTCCTACTTATTCTATCGGTGTCTTTTGCCGAGCCGCTAAATTACGGGGACGTAAACACACCAACATCGATTGTGAAGCAATGCTAGGGAGACAAACACAGACACAAAAACATACATACACATACATACATATGTATACATATATACGACGGGCTTCTTTCAGTTTCCGTCTACCAGATCCACTCACAAGGCTTTGGTCGACCCGAGGCTATAGTAGAAGATACTTTCCCAAGGTGCCACACAGTGGGACTGAACCCGGAACCATGTGGTTCGTAAGCAAGCTACTGACCACATAGCCACTCCTGCGTCTATAACCTTCAATGTTTTTAATATCTGCAGCAAGTGACCCGAGCGCCAAAAGAAACAAGAGTGAGGAAGAGGTAATCTCGAAAGACTGAACACGTGACAAGAAACGTTTATCATAAATGAACCTCTTAGATTCGTGATAAAACAAGCGCTGTTGTATATTATAGGGGGCCAGCTTTGTTAATAAGTGATATAGAGGAACGAATGTTTTTGTATATTATCGCGACACTCACTCATTAATAAGCGATATCATACAAACAAATATCTCTGGACATTTTAATGATTGATCCTCGTTAATACGTGATAGCCTCAAAGTAAATCTTGCTATACATCAATGGTTCTGTCATATTTTTTACTTATGGTACTTCGATTGCTATTTTATTCTGATGAGATCCCACACCATAGCCATTCGATGTTTGAAAATTAGTTCTAAATAAAGTTCTTTCAAAATTCTTTTTTCCTTTTCACGCATCCACTTGTGTAGGTCTGCTATAGCACTCTCCAAGAGAAACATTCGCCGGGAACATGTTAAAATATGTAAATCGTTACAGAAAGAAACCTCGTCGTTTCTTGCAATGAATACATCTGGAGACGGCCTTCGGTTATCAATGACCATAGAATTGTACCTAGAAAGCTACCGAGAAAGGTTGTTTATGGAAGACCAGCAGTCACCCATGGATACCAACCGCCCCTCCCCACGCCACCGATGTTATCCAAGAGAAAGGCAAAGGGGCCGATACAGCTTGGCACCAATGACGTCGCAACTAATTTCTTCAGCTGAGTGAACTGGAGCAACGTGAAGCAAAGTGTCTTGCTCAAGAGCACATCACATCATCATCATTGTTCGACCGTGGTCGAGACAATGGAATTTACTATGTTACGCCAGACTTCACGGTCCATTAGAGCATTACGGAGGTCATGTTGCTGGATGCCTGTATCCCTGGAGATTACATCAGGGTAGGAGAGTGTGCGCCCTCTGGTATCGCGAGCAGATGGCTTCCAGAGGAGAAGAGTAGAAATTACCTCGTTTTCAGCTCTACAACAATGTCCAGCAAACTGGACTCTTCCACCTTTCACAAGAGATGATACAGGTGGTAGTTTCACACGGCACATCACACAGCCCAGACCTGGAATCGATCTCACAAGCTCATGATTGTGAGCCCGACGCTCTAACCGCTGAGCCATGTGCCTTCATAATTAATACATCTGGAGCAAAGCTTTTTCGTGAAACCGCTAATACCACTGCGCATCGCTAATTCACTAATTTGCTTTGAGCAGACTCCCATACACTTTATATAAAACCACAGGGATCACATTGACCCCGGTTGATAACCACTGCCGTATATTGTAATAATCCACTTTCGTTAATAAGTAATATCATATTAACTGATGTTACTGTATACTGTAATGATCCAACCTCGTTTATAAGTGATATAGCATGGGAATAAATATTGCTGTGTATTGTAGCACAGCACCTTCCTTAATAAGTGATACTTCGTAAGACATCAAAAGTTTAAGGAATAAATAGTTAGTACGGCATGTTTCGCAAGTAAAGAAGTTCAAGCGACGGCATTTAAACTTTCTACGAAGAGGTGTTGTAATTGGAATCGTTATTGCTATTAGGGTGTAAGGAAGGAAATCATTCGGAATATCTACGAGTCTAATTCAACATTACTTTACTTTTATAAACATAGAATTGTTTCGTCAAGTCTTTCATGGACTTTACTGCGTGGCATAGTTTCAATTAGTTTCAAATTCACAGGAGCATTTATTTCCAGATAATGTAATTCTTGTTTTTACAGAACCAAAATTCTAAAGGCTGGTTCTCTCTAACCGTTCCCACTTCGCACACATACTCCATCTCACCCCTCACGCTTACTCTCTCTCTCTCTTTCTCTTTCTGTCTCCGTCACTCACTCTATCTCCTCACTCTCTCACTGTCTGCATGTGTGTGTATCTGTGTGTATGCGTGCGTACGAGAGTGCATGTGTGTGAGTTTGCGTGTGTCTATGTGTGTGCGTGTGTGTGTGTGTATGTGTGTGCGTGTGTGTGTGTGTGTGCCTGTGTGCGTGCGTGAGTGGGTTTCCCTCTACACAAAATAATTGCCGTCAACATTATATCGCATAGTTTAGAGTGCTGACCACATCAACGGAATATCGGTATTCAAAACGAAGGTTCGAGAGTTCGAATTTCTCTGTAGTCTGTAGCTTGTTCAGTTAGGACATTTATGTGCAACATTTGACTCATAAACTAAATTTACCTTTCGCGCCATACCTACGTCTATGTGTATATGTAGAAACACACCATATGTGTGTCTGAGTATATATAGAAACGGAAACACTCATATATACAGATATATATGCATCACATACATAAATGCATGTGTGTGTGTATGTGTATGTATGTGTGTGCGTATTCATGCATGCACGTATGTACGTATGTTCATGTATCTGTGCGTATGATGCCAGGAAAGCGCCCCCTAGAATAATCGAGAATTAACTAAACAGAAAGAAGCTTTTACAGATGGCCTTTAGCATATTTGTGTGTATGTAAGTGCATGTGAAGGTGTGTGAGTATGCGTATGTGTGAGTGTGTGTGCGTGTGTGTGTGTGTGCGTGTGTGTGCCTCTCTCTATGTATGTGTGTATGTCTGTGTGTGTATTAGTGTATGCATGTGTTTGTGTGTGTGTGTGTGAGTGTGTGTGCGTGTGTGTCTTTCTCTATGTATGTGTGTATGTCTGTGTGTGTGTGCATGTGTTTGTGTGTGTGTGTGTGTGTGTGTGTGTGTGTGTGTGTGTGTGTATGCAGTGCATGTAAGCATGTAGTTAAAAGTTCTCTTCACAAGCACGTTGATTCATGTTTCGATCCTTGTGGCGGCACTTTAGGCAACAGGCTTCTCCTCTGAACACTGCTTGCTCAATAACTTGTAAGTTGGTTGACTTCTAAGATGTTCTATCATGGGTTTATTTTATAAGCTGTAAACCTGCTTTTCATATATAAACACTTCGTCTGTTATAGCTCTAACATCATTTGTTACTTCTAACAAGGTCTGCTTTCTTGGAAACAAGAATTTAGACGAGAGATCCTCTCCTCAGATGATAGAATTCTTTATTTCTCCCACCAAACTCTCAGAACTTAAAAAACAACAAGGTTTCCACACTTTCTCCCATTCATAGATAAATAACTTTCAAATCTATATTCAAAAAGCAATGTTTGTTAAATTTTATTTTCACTGTTTGATCTTTTAAGGAGGCGTGCTGACAGAATTGTAGGTGCATCCAACAAAAAGTATAGCAGTATTTCTTCAGGCTCTTTATGTTCTGAGATCAAATACTGCCGAGGTAAACTTCGCCTTTCTTCCTTTTGGGATTAATATAACTGCACCAATCAATTACTCATGTCAATGTGATCAACTTACACCCCATCTACCGTTGAAATTGCTGACGTTGTGCAAAGTTTGAAACAAATTTTAAGAATTTTGCAGGATGAATTCATAGCTGTTGGCATAAGAAATTCACTTCGTAACTGCATAGTTTTGGGTTCAATTCCACTGCGTGGCACTTTGGCCAATCGTATTCCAGCAGAATCTCAGATTAAACAAAGCATTGGGACTGAAATTTTATAGAGGAGAATTGTCAGGAATTTTATCTGTAGAACCATTCCAGTTTTAAGTGTTATACTTATATCCTTAATTTTTTGGTATAATAACACCACATGAGCCTTGACTGCCTTTAGCTGAAACCATTATTACAATTTCGAGACAAGTTTCAGGTCTGAGGATAAGTTCCTTTCACCCACAGATCTTGGAAGTCCTTGAGAAAGGGTCACGGGAACTGTCCTTCGCCCTCTGTTTGGGCGATAAAGAAACAAAACACCAAGTTCAGTATAATATTTTCAATGAAAGATCTTTTTTGTGTGTGTGATTTCACAGCCTGTATTCATTCGTTCGTTCAATTATGGTTGACTTTACACTCTTTAATGTGACGAAGTACAATAAAAGTTACTCACTTTATTCGCACTAACGATACCATGAAACTTATAGCAGTTTTTTTTTAACGCCTTAAACACCGTACGTGACATATCAGCTTTGTTATACAAACAGCTTTGATAGGTACTGTTAAAGATACAATACCAGGTGTGGCTGAATAAAAAGTCGGTGATTAATGAAGCTTTGGTATCATGACAATAGTTGCGTGACGAAAACTAGTTGTTTACATTGATACAGAATGAGTTTCCACTGTGTGTGTTGAGTTCAAAACTACATTTTAGGACGCCGCCCCAGCTAATGCTACGCTTTACCCATGAGTCCAACGAAGACCCCCTTCTCGTTATCCCCTTAAATATCTTTAGATATTTATAGCTTTCATTGTTTCGCTCCCAAGTTAGCTCTGATCGAGAACACATGACTCATGAACTTAGGAATGAATTCCTTCCGTCTTCAATTGACGTAAT
>NW_021824247.1:0-5000 GCF_006345805.1 Octopus sinensis | reverse complement strand
TTACGATCTACAGGATCATGCTCAAAATGGTTTCGTTACTAGCACGCACCATCTTTGCAACATTCACCCATCTTTTTTTGAATCTTTCCTGAGACAAAACTTCCCTCTCCATTCTCACCTTCCTTTTCAAGTGGTACTTGAAAAAGTTGATGAGCGATTGGCCAGAGAGGTAAGTGTTTGTCTCTAATCCTTTCGCTCGGGTCCACCACACACATTCTTTCACCATGGCCACCAGTACGATGAAAACTGCCTTGCCTTCCCGGTTGAGGGAAGGGGGCGGCGCAATTCTCACGATAAACTCGGCCGATAGGCGAATTCGTCCCACACGTGACAGCAGCCGTTCGGCATAAGCCCACAGGTCTGAAATGGTTGGACATTGCACGAGTGCGTGCAGAACGGTTTCGTCGCTCTGACCGCATCTCGGGCAAGTCGGTCCAGTGTGTCTGGAACCGTGTCTGTAGAGCTTATCCCGAGCAGGTAATGCTTCTCGATAGCACTGCCAGGCCAGTGATCTTTGGTGATTGTTCGTAGGTCCCGGCCCGAAAGTTGTCCTGAACAGGCGGGTCAGGTGTTCCTCGTCGACGCCCAGACTCTGCCCGAGTTCGTCGTCGCACCTCCCCTCCACTAATCCTCTATAGAATGCCTTTGTTGTGATGGAGTCACACAAGTTCGATCCCGGACGGCAGAGTTGCTTGAGAGCAACGCGACACTCGCGGTGCCATTCGCCTAGCCTCGGTCTCTGCTTGATCCATGACTGTAGTTCGTCCAAGGAGACGAGCTGCGGGAAAGCGCGCCGCACAAAAGGCGACCACACCTGTCCACCGTTGTCTATGAAGCGCCGGAGATGTCGCAGTCTCAGCGCATGTCTGCGCATCATCAACCACGGCATGCCCAGCCCTCCATTTAGCGGGTGTTGACAGCAAATGGATCGCCTAACCATCGGAACGTTTCCCTTCCACAAGAAGCGGAAGAGTATACGTTCCAGTTTGGTGATGGTAGGGTCGGGACAAGGCACGACGCTCAGACGATACTCGATGACGGATGCGATGTACGCGTTCGCCACCTCCGCCCAACCTTTTAGGGATAGCTTTCTCTCAGCCCATTTCTGGGTGAGAGTAGCCACCCTAGTCGTTATCTCGCCCCAGTTCTTCTCCATTTGGAGGTCCGGACCGAACCAGACCCCGAGCAATTTAACCGGTCCGTCCGTCCAGCGTCCCACGATGGAGACGCTGTTGGACGGCATGGGCTGCTTCTCCAGGTGCCGAGCTGCAAGCAAGCCACTGACTTTTCCCGGTTAATTTTTGCTCCCGTTACCGCTTCGTATTCTTTTAGTGTCTCGCCGACCAGCTCGATGTGCTGGTAGCTCGACACTATGACGGTGACGTCATCCGCGTATGCAGACACGCTCCTCCCGCATCCCAGCTCTCGTGGGATGCCCCTCAGCGTCGCCAGTTTCCGCAGTAGTGGCTCAAGAATCAATACATACAGCAGCGATGAGAGGGGGCATCCCTGATGAACCGAACGCATGATGTTAAAAGGTCTGGATAGATGACCATTTACGCGAACTACTGAGCGGATGCCGCTGTATAAGGCAGCGATCCAACCGCGGAAAACTGGACCGAAACCAGCCGCTTTAAGGACAGCCTCCAAGTAGTGATGGTCTACCCTATCGAAGGCTTTTGATTGATCCAAATTGATCAGCGCCCCACCCATGCCAGGATTCTTAACTACCCTGTCTATGATGTAGCGCATCAGATGGAGGTTGTCATGAATACTTCTACCCGGCACGGCGCATGTTTGCGCCTTGTCGATTAGTTTCATGATGACAAGCGCCAAACTCTCGGCTAACACCTTGGCCAAAATTTTCAAATCTGCGTTGAGCAGAGTGATGGGCCTGAAATTATCTATGACGTCCCCCTTGTTTGGGTCTTTCTTAATCAGTGCCACTGCTCATCGCTTTACAAAAGCAGGAATACTCCCGTTTTGCTGCCAGTTGCAGTAGACAGCTGCCAAGACGCCTCCAAACAAGTCTGGCATATGAAAATAAAGTTCGTAGGGCAGACCATCCAAGCCTGGTGACTTGTCTCTCGCGCAGCCTACCATCGCATCCTGTACGTCCGCAGCTGTGATAGGCCTTTCACAAGACTCCACCTCTCTTGCTGAGAGTCGTGGCAAGGCATGCAGGTATGCACTAAAGTCCACTCTGCGTTCTGACTCACCACTTGACCCAAACAGTTGGGTGAAGTGTTATTGAAAAGCCCCACACATCCTTTTAGGCTCGAGCAATTCGCGCCCCTGTTCATCTATAAGAGACTTGATGGTGGCTCTGTTGCCTCGTTGCGTCTCCACCACTCGGGCCTCTTGGGCGGCTCCAACTCCTTCGTTCCTCAGAGCACGCATCCTAGCTCTGACAACGCATCCCTCGTGTTTGGCGTTGAGGTGTTGGTCGAGGGCCAATCTCGCCGCCAGCACGTTGGACGCGATGCCAGTTCTAAGTGCCTCTTCTAAAACCTTAACTAATTCTCCCTCTATTCTATTTCGGTCTAATGCTAGGGCTCTACTGTATCTGACTGATTCTGCTTTAATTGCTTTTTTTGGGGCATACCACCATCTGTTGTTGATGATGGTACCCGTCAAAGCTCTCTTAACTAATGTGCTGATCCGGTCCCTGTAAACCTGTCGTGCTGTAAAAGACGCGTTCAGTTTCCAGTAACCAGGACCCTGCCTATGTGTCTTATCTAAGTCAAGTGTACAAGTCACAAACTTGTGATCTGTGTAACTGACTATATGAAATTGTGGACAACCTACACTATTTTTATCTATTGTCCTACAGAATACTCTATCTAAGTATGATCTGGACGACCCGATGCGGTTACTCCATGTCCACATTGGCACATTCGGGTGGTCCAGTCGGTACCTGTCAGACAGTTGGAAACGTCTGAGCAGGTCTTTGAGGCATTTGCATCCCCTTCTATTGCTATCTCTGCCCACGTAGTCTAGATGCGTGTCCAGGGTGGCATTCCAATCCCCCACTAAAAGTAAAGGACGAAACGTTCCCATGAAAGACTCTAGACGTCGAAAGAAATCTGGTCGGCCTGTTAAGGACGGAGCATAAACTGCTATCAGTCGAAAAGCACACTCATTGCTGCCATCGACATTCAAAACGACCAGCCTACCCTCCGGGTCTAGGAAATTTGCTCTTACTTTGCGATCCAGACTCTTCCGGATAAGCACCGCGGTGCCACCTCCGCCCATTCTCGGTAGACACGGAGAAAAATAAATGATGAAATGTGTACCGAAAATGTGCTGGAGTGCCCGCAAGCTGTGGAGTCTGGTCTCACTGATGGCTATGATATTCAGATTTAGTGACTTGATGTCATTTAACAGGTAGCCTTGTTTCCAAGGCGACCCCAAGCCACGTACATTTATACTGCCTGTTCTGAGCATGTTCCGATAAAATTGTGTTTTACACACGAAAAGAAAGTGCAAAAAAAGGAAAGAGAGAGAGAAAAGGTTACTCGTTGTTCGAAAGTCCTTTGTCTTTCACCTCACGGTCTTCTTCTATGAGGCTTTTGTATAGTTTTTTTTGATGAATACTTTTGAAATCTCCCTACTGCATCAGGGTAAAGAGATTTCAGGGTGCTGTATGTGTTCTGTGTTACATGTATTATTTTAATGTGTTGTGGTGGTGTTGTGCGTGGGTGGTTAATTGTTTTTATGTCGTTTTCAGTTATCTTGGTGTTTGACCTAATGTGTTCCATTATGTCGTGGTTGTTTGTGTTTATGGCTGTCAACATTGTTGGGGGGTTTGATGATGGTGTGTTTGTGTTGATGTGTTTGTTTTCTGTGGATGTTTTTGTTTCGGGAGTGGTGTATCTTCCTGCTTTGTTTGTTATCTTTTCTTTTCTTTTTTTTCCCCTTTTTCTTCTCCCCCCTGTGGCTATTTGCCAATCTTCTGTGTCTTCTTCGTCTAATGACAAATCAGAAGAATCAGAGCTTGAAGAGGGAAAATATTGGGGTCTATTGTAGACTGTGTTGATTTTGTTGTTGGTGTTGGTTGGTGAGCGTTTGGTTGTGGTGTATGCGGTTTTGGAGGTGGGGTGTGGGTATTTTGTGTTTGAGTGATTGTAGGTATTGTTGTGTTGTTTGGGGTCTCAATTTTGTGGGGAATTGTTTCTTCATTTTCGCTGAGTGTCTTTTTGGCAGATGTCCTTGGTTTGGGAGTTGGTTTATTCTTGGTTGTTGTTGTTGGTGATGTTGCTTCTGTTCTTGGTGCAGTTGGTGTGGTTGTTTGGTTGGTGAGGTTTGTTTTTTGTTGGTTTTCTGTGATTAGTCCTGTTCGTGCAAAACGTGGTGTGGGTAGTAAACCTGGTTTATTTGTTTTTTCCGGCTGCTGTTGTTGTTGCTGTTGTTTTCTTGCGGCAGGTTTGCAGTCTTTTTTTAGGTGTTGCTCACTGCCGCATATGTAGCAACGTGGTCTTCTGCCATCGACGACCATATACAACTTGTGGTCTTCTGATACACAAATCTGGATGGGTATTTTTTTATGTCTTCTTGATTTATATGTAGTAGAAATTCTACTTTTTTTCCCACCCAGTTTTTGTGCTCCGTGACCGTGATTTCTAAAATAGTGAAATGTTTCATTTTTACACATAAGGCCTTTACTAGCCATAGATTATTAGCTATTTTTGGGACATTGTTTAAAGTGATCTTAGTCACTTTCTGTCCCCGATAGCTTGGTGTTAATGTAAGTTCATCTGAATGAAGAGTTAGCGTTGAGAAACGTCTTGCTAACTCTTCAGTATGTGCGAACTTGTTCCACCAGGTCACGTAGTCTTTGTAGTTCCAGATGGGTTTCAAGCATTTTCTATTTTGCTTGTGTTAGCCTTCTGGGCTTTTTGTTTCTTATTAATTATTTTATAAATAATTGTTCTTTTTTTTCATCTTCTAATATTTCTTCTGGTATGTTTATGTTTACTACGCCATCTATTTCTGTTATT
>NW_021824246.1:5000-19483 GCF_006345805.1 Octopus sinensis | reverse complement strand
AATATTTTCGTCGCTTTGAGACCGCGACCTGTTCGCTGACAAAACTTCGTGTTGCACGAAGTTTTGTCAGCACGAAGTTTTGTTCACGAAGCTTTGTCAGTGAACAGCTCGCGGTCTCAAAGCGACGAAAATATTTTCACAAATTAAATTTAAATGTTGAAGTGAATCTAACGGTTTTTGTGTGTTTCTTAAATGGCTTATAAACACCTTCCACGCTGAAATTGTTTTCGTTCCAGCACACGATCTCAGATCAAGTCACTCGCTATGCAAGTGCATCTCCGTAAATATATATATATATATATATATATAGGCGTAGGAGTGGCTGTGTGGTAAGTAGCTTGCTTACCAACCACATGTTTCCGGGTTCAGTCCCACTGCGTGGCACCTTGGGCAAGTGCCTTCTACTATAGCCTCGGGCCGACCAAAGCCTTGTGAGTGGATTTGGTAGACGGAAACTGAAAGAAGCCTGTCGTATATATGTATATATATATAGTGTGTGTGGTGTGTGTGTGTGTGTGTGTGTGTGTGTGTGTGTGCCTGTGTACTCGAGAAAGAAAGAGAGAGCAAAAACATACACGTGTGAACATTGTATGTACATTTATGTTTGTATATTCGTATGTACATGTGTGTGTGTGTGCAAGAGTGAATTTATGTATGTATGTATGTATGTACGTATGTATGTATGTATGTATGTATGTACTGATGCGCCATCGTGCTCTTGTTTCTTAAAGACAATATCCTCAGTGGGACTGCTCTACATTATAATGCTTGTATCTTAACCTGTGTGAAAGAATGACTCCCAAGCGTACACACTCCCACATACAACAATTTGTTTACACAATTTTCTTTTGTTCTTATTTTTTTTTCCCCGCAGCAAAAGTGAAAACCAGCCTTCAAATGCAAATGCAAGTGAAGGAAAAGAATCATACTGAATCACAGCGAATCATACTGAATAGGCGCAGGAGTGGCTGTGTCGTAAGTAGCTTGCTAACCAAACACATGGTTCCGGGTTCAGTCCCACTGCGTGGCATCTTGGGCAAGTGTCTTCGGCTATAGCCCCGGGCCGATCAATGCCTTGTGAGTGGATTTGGTAGACGGAAACTGAAAGAAGCCTGTCGTATATATATGTATATATATATATATATAGATATATTATATATATATATATATATATATGTATGTGTGTGTTTGTGTGTCTGTGTTTGTCCCCCTAGCATTGCTTGATAGCCGATGCTGGTGTGTTTACGTTCCGCGTCACTTAGCGGTTCGGCAAAAGAGACCGATAGAATAAGTCCTGGGCTTATAAAGAATAGTCCGGGGTCGGGCTTGCTCGACTAAAGGCGGTGCTCCAGTATGGTCGCAGTCAAATGACTGAAACAAGTAAAAGAGTAAAGAGTAAAGAGAATAGAAAATTGCAAGTTGACTATAAGCAACGATTAAAAACATTGTGAAACTGCATAAAATAAAGTTTTTGCCATGACATTTCATTTTGGGAGCAAAAAAATAATAGAGGAAAATTTGGGGGAAGAAAAATTTATGAGGCGCAGGCGTGGCTGTGTGGTAAGAAGTTTGCTTCTCAACCACATGGTTTTGGGTTCAGTCCCACTGCGTGGCACCGTGGGCAAGTGTCTTCTACTATAGCCTCAAGCCCAGAAAAGCCTTGTGAGCGAATTTGGTAGACGGAAAACTCGTATTGTGTGTGTGTTGTGTGTGTGTGTGTGTGTGTGTGTATGTGTTTGTGTGTGTGTGAGTGTGTATTTACGTCTCCTATCATAGCAGTCCGGCAAAAGAAACCGATAAGATAAGTAACAGACTTTCGAAAAAAAAAGGGACTAGGGTCGATTCATTCGACTGTAAATTCAAGGCGGTGCCCCAGCATTGGCAGTCAAAATAACAGTATGTACCTTTATGTTTAACACGTACCTGTACACCAGCAATGGACAAAATGAAGGTGTGTACATTTATATTTAAAACCGTCCTGTACACTTGAACATGGAAACCATTTTACTGTTGCAGTGTTGAGTCTCATAACATAAGTATATTGAGTAGCCATTTTGGATATGAAAAAGTAACGTGTGTAAATAAAGCTATAAAAGTATTTACCCTCGTCCCCATCTGGGAATTGAGATCCGGTCTTTCTTAGTTACTTCGTTTTACAAGTGGAAATTAGAAGAAAGTTGCGTTAAAAAGCAGCTTTATGGGCACAGTACACATCTTAAGGAAAGTATTATTTGTCTGAGGTCCTTGTTGTGACTTGACAGATGACGAAAGACTCCAGTGCAATTTTACCTATATTGTGTTACGAAGGAGATATGACTGTCCCAATCGATATAAACCTATCTGTCAAGACCTACCAAAAATTGAGCAAGTATATAGGACTTGAAATAGAAATTAACAAAATGTGGAACCTGAAAACTAAAACAATATCTATTGTCATAGGGGCTCTAGGATTGATAGCAAAAGGGGCTGATTGCTACCTAGCTCAGATAGCAGGAACCCCCAAAATGACAGAAATTCAAAAGATAGTGCTCATGGGAACTACCCATATCCTACGTAAAATACTGTGTATCTAATCTCAAATTTTAAAACAAACACATAATTTTCTTATGGTTTCTTAAACATTCTCTAGAACAACACTATGTACAAAACCAAATATATAGCACCCTAAGCATAACAACAACATGAACTTCTAACTTGTCTCTTGAGGTCTCTGGGTGAGACTTGGAGCCAACTTGTACAAATGCAAAGCAAAAGTCAAACATATAATAATAATAATAATGATGATGATGATGATGATGATGATGATGATGATAATAAACCCGAAACGGAGGCCCAAGAACAAGCACTAAGAACAAACTACATAAAATACAGAATAGACAACACATCAGAAAGTGATAAGTGCAGAATCTGTGGACAAAATGGTGAAACTGTATGGCATATTACCAGCCAATGTACGCCATTAGCCCAGAAGGAATATAAGAGATGCCACGACAGTATTGCAGGGCTTGTCCATTGGGCACTTTGCAACAAGTATGGACTTGACAGAGCAAAAGATTGGTTCGACCACAAACCTGAAAGCATCGTTGAAAATAGAAATGTAAAGATACTATGGGTTTTATGATTCAGTGCGACCATGATATAGAGAATAGGAAGCCAGGCATAGTCTTAATTGAGAAAGAAAGCAAATTATGCTGGATCATAGATATAGCATGCCCAGCTGACAACTAGGTATGCAATAAGGAAGAAAGAAAAGTCGAGAGATATGACAGGTTAGCTTGGGAAGTTAAGCAGTTATGGTCGATGAAAAGGATAGCAGTAGTACCAATAATTGTTGGAGCCCTGGGAACAGCAATGCTTGGAACCGCTCGAACACTCCGGAAGGTGCTCGAAAATAAGAGGTGTTACCTTAGTTCACTGGTAATGAACAGCTGACACTGTAGTACATGTCCAGTGTTAGAAGCTGTGCAAAGGCAATAATAATAATAATAATAATAATAATAATAATAATAATAATAATATAATAATAATAATAGCAGCACAAAGTCAAAGCTTGGCAACCAGAGCTTACTACAACAAAATAATGAACGATGGCACTGACCCGAAATGCAGAATGTGTCACGAGCAGTTTGAAACAGTGGACCACATCTTAACTGGATGCACAGTGCTTGCAAAAACCGAATATATTCATAGACACAGTAGAGTAGCGCAATATATCAATTGGAAGATATGTAAACACTACCAGCTTCCAACTTCAGAAAGATGGTACCAGCATAAACCTGAAACTGTAACCGGAAAAGGTGATGTAACAGTACTCTGGGACATGCCAATCAACACCGATAAAGAAATCAAGGCAAACAGGCCGGACATAATCATCAAAGATGGGAAGAATAAGAAATGCTTGATGATAGATGTGACAGTACCATCAGAGAGAAATATGTCCAATAAATAAGTTGAAAAGTTATTTAAGTACAAAGACCTAGAAATAGAAGTGGCCAAGATGTGAGGAATGAAAAGCAGCACAGTACCAGTGGTGATTGGAGCGTTAGGGCTAATTAAAAAGGGCCTTGATAAGCAGCTTAACAAATTCCCTTGCAGTGATAACGAGGGAGAACTTCAGAAAATAGTGTTGCTAGGTTCCGCACTCATTTTACGCCGTGTACTCTCCATGAGATGAGGACCTGCTGTGACCCTAGGGTCAAGGGATGACCCCAGTTCAGCAGAAGAGAACGGACCACATTTTATTTTATAATAATAATAATAATAATAATAATAATAATAATAATAATAATAATAATAATAATAAATGCCCTGATACAGTACCAGGCATTGGCTCTCATGGCTTCTGATCTTAACTGATTGGAAGTGTTATCATGTACATTGTTTTGTCTTGGTATAAAGATGGGCTACAGCAAATATTCTGCTCAATACCACAGATTTGCTTGTCAGTTGTTTTACCTTAACCAGTTGAGCATGTCCCTTAGTGGCTGACGATATGTGCATCTCTGATCACGAGCAGAAGTAGTGGGGGAGCATCATAGCCATGTTTTGAGAGGGATTCTTTGGGGTTTGAATAATTCACCCTGGAAACATGGGTGGTTCTTTCAACATCCTTAAACAACCCTTATTCAGGGACCTTTGAGCAGGATGGGCTACTCAACCTGAAAAAATTCTAACTGGGCCCCACCTGCAAGGTCATGTGCTGTTTATCTTGATATGAGATCACCATGTCGCGCACATATGGTTCTGATGCATGTGCCTGGTGTACCCTTATCAGACGGGTAGTCATGATGGGTATATTGGGCTTCGTATATTTTACCCCAGTGTCACTTTGATGGCATGAACTGCTCTCTCACTCAATAATAATAATAATAATAATAATAATGATGATGATGATGATGATGATAATGGTTTCAAATTTTGCCACAAAGGCAGCAATCGACCCCGAAAGGATGAAAGGTAAAGTCGACTTCAGTGGAATTTGAATTCGGAACGGAGCGACGGGCGAAATACCGCTAAGCATTTCGTCCGGCATGCTAACGATTTTGCCAGCTCGGCGCCTTAATAAATCCTAATAATCCTTTCTACTATAGGCACAAAGTCGGAAATTTGGGGTGAGGGGACCAGTCGATTACATCGACCCCAGTGCGTAACTGGTACTTATTTAATACACCCCGAAAGGATAAGAGGCAAAGTCGACCTCGATGGAACTTGATCTCAGAATGTTGCGACGGGCGAAATATCGCTAAGCATTTCGACCGGCGCGCTAACGATTCTGCCAGCACGCCTCCTTAAAAACAATAATAATAATAATAATAATAATAATAATAATAATAATAATAATAATAATAATAATAATAATCAGAAAGATCAAAGAGATCCAAATAGTGACAAACCTATCATTGATACAAATAGCATCAAACAAAAAGCAAAGAAGGCTTGCATGAATAATATCGAAGACAACTGGAAAGGTAAACTCTTACATGGAAAATACACTAACTGCC
The DNA here is from genome assembly GCF_006345805.1 of Octopus sinensis. Taxonomy (NCBI): domain Eukaryota; kingdom Metazoa; phylum Mollusca; class Cephalopoda; order Octopoda; family Octopodidae; genus Octopus; species Octopus sinensis. The sequence goes on along the minus strand of NW_021824246.1, from coordinate 13,982 downwards.
TGTCCAAGCCAGATATTGATCAAAATCTAACACGCCAATGGCTACAAGAGACAGGTCTTAAGGAGAAACAGAAGGTTTTGTTATTGCAGCGCAGGATCAGAGCTTACCTACCAGAAACTACAATGCAAACGTCCTTAAAGATGGCTCTGACCCCTTCACAGAGACAATTGATCATATTGTTCCTGGCTTCCCAGTCCTCACTGAAAGGAGTACCTCATAAGACATGACAGATGAAGTACATCCACTGGAATGCTTGTAAATACTGCAAAATTATATCCCATAAGTTGTACAGGCACCATCCAGAGGATGTAGTAAATGGCGAGGACGTCACCATCCTTTGGAACTTGCCAATACAAACAGATAGAAAATTTGACTCCAATTGACCAGACATTGTGATGAAGGACTACAACAGAGAAACTTGTCTGTTAATAGATGTGTCTGTCCCACAAGATAAAAATTCTCAAGAAAGGAATCCGAAAAGCTTTCTCACTATAAAGATCTGCAAATTGAAACCACAAAAACGTGGAAGCTTAGTACTACTATAATACCATTAGTAATTGGTGCGTTGGGAATGATAGGAGCTGAGAAGGGAGCTGAGAAATGTATTGAGCAACTCCCTAGTAACTCCAATTTCCGTGAACTACAAAAGATAACCTTGATGGGAACAGCCCATATATCAGGTCATCCCATAAGTTCTGTCCGATTTTACCTTTTTAAAATTGAATGAAATTTAATAGTATTTTAGAATGTCTAATGGAATTAAAAATTATTTTTATGCATTTGTGTGCATTTAAACTAATTAAATATTATTTTACAGAGTAATAGAATTAAAATTTCTTTAATTAAACCCCTTTCTAACATGGAAGTATCCAAAGAGCATTTAAGGAACATAATGCTTTCTGAGTACAAAAAAAGAAAATCTGCAGCCGAAGCGACTCGAAACATACACGCAGTTTATGGGAAAGAAATCTTGAATGAAAGAACTTGCAGAAGATGGTTTGCAAAGTTCAGAAGTGGAGATTTCAGCCTTGAAGATGAAGATCGAACAGGACGTCCAGTTGAGTTTGATGATAAGCTTCTTGAAGCATTACTTGAAGAAGATCCTGCGTTATCCGTTGAAGAATTGGCAATAAAAGCTTAGTTCATACCATACAGCTGTTCATCGTCATCTTCAACAACTTGGAAAGGTTCCTAAACTTGGAAAATGGGTGCCTCATGAATTGTCCGAAAGCAACCGCAAGTCCCGTGTTGACATCTTCTCTTCTCTCCATTCTCGCGAACTCACTTCACCCTTTTTAGATAGACTTGTGACTGGTGACGAAAAATGGATCTTCTATCGAAATGTTAAACGTCGTAAACAGTAGCTTGGTAAAAGGGGAAAAGCTCAACCAAAACCGAGAAGGGAACTTCATGGGAAAAAGGTTCTTCTCTCTATCTGGTGGATTGCAAAAGAGTAATTCACTTTGAATTGTTACCACCTAATGCAACAATCAATGTTCAAGTCTATTGTCAGCAATTAGAGCGTTTGAAGAAAAAAGACCCGCTTTAGTGAATCGAAAAGGAGTGATGCTTCATTAGGACAATGCGCAACCCCACACTGCAAAGATCACATCACAGAAGATCGAAGAGCTTGGCTGGGAAAAATTCCTCATCCACCTTATTCTCTCGACCTTGCTCCTTCATACTACCATTTGTTTCATAGTTTACAGAATCATTGGGGGGAACATAGCTTTCGCAAGCCAAGAGGAGGTCGAAACTGACATTTCAGAGTTCTTCGCTTTGAAACCAAAAAAAACTTTACATTGATGGGATTAAAAAGCTTGTAAATAGATGGAAGGAAGTCATAGATAATCAGAGAAAGTACATTGATGATTAAATTTCAATTAGATATAACATTTGATCACTTGTTTTCTTTATTCAAAATTCGGACAGAACTTATGGGATGACCTGATACTACGAAAAGCACTCTCCAGCTAAAATGGAATAAATGTAGTGATAATTTTAGCATGCATAGCAAAACAAAAGTGCCTTTGCTTCTCTTGGCCTCTGGAGGATGCCCGGTACTAAGGCAGCTGAAATAAAGTTATAATGAAAGGAAACCATAAATAATAATAATAATAATAATAATTATTATTATTATTATTATTATTATTATTATTATTATTATTATTATTATAATGATGATGATGATGATGATGATGATGGTTTCTTTTATTGGCCACAAGGGCTCAAGACATGGAGAACAATATCGAAGGAGGGGTTACAGCCCACCGAAATTACAAAAACTACAAAAACAAGTTGAGTTAACATCAATCAATGGGAGATACTGCCACATTAAAGGATATAACAGAGGGTATATCATAGAAAGTAAATAAATAAATAGAATCCCCAATAGCAGGGCAGCCAACTTAGGGTAAACCGGAGTAAATCCCACACAAAAATCCCGGATTACTCCGCCAGCTCCAAGGCACGGGAAAGTGCTCTCTTCCAGTTGTTTTCCTCCTGCTTAGAAAATCATATTCAAAGTGAATCCATTCAGTTTCACCAGTCTTGCCAATATCGACTACAAGGCAGTACTTCCCTCTCTACCCTCACCTTCCTCTTCAAATGATATTTGAAGAAATTGATGAGGACTTGACCAGATAGGAATGTGCCTGTTTTCAAACCTTTCAGACGGGTCAACCACACAGCCTCTTTTGCTATTGCCAAAAAAAAACAAAAACAAAGAAAGACCTGTCTTCCTTCTCTGTTAAGGGAAGGTGGTGCATCGATCATCTCAATACACTCGGCGGGCAGTTGAATTCGTCTTACACGCGACAACGGCTGCTCCTCAATAATAACAGTAAGCAATGATATAGACCAGTGCTTTTCAACCTTTTTGCTGGAGCGGAACCCCAAGGAAACATTCCACTGGTTCGAGGAACCCCTGTGCAATAATTTAATAGTCTTATGCACACATATCTGCACAGGAGAATTAAAAATTACTGCCAATTTTAGCAGTTTTGTAACTTCTTGCGGAACCCCTGGACTGTACTGGCGGAACCCTAGGGTTCCGCGGAACCCTGGTTGAAAACCACTGATATAGACAAATGGCTGAAGGAGACTGAAATAGATTGCCCGGTAGATATTGTACTGAAAGTTTGTCCCTTAAGGACAGCAAGGATTATCAGGAAGTTCTAAGCACTTGAAAGACTGCTGAAACTTGTAGATGCCTAAGGTTACAGGTAGTAACCCGCTAGCCACATAAATCCTATCGGGAATAAGACCAAACCTGAGCCAAACGAAATTAATAATAATGAGGAGGAGAAGACAATACTAAATCCTTAATTTTGTCTTATAGGCGATGAAGGTAAATTATTAAAGTTACTAAGTTTAATTCGGGGATAGAGAAACATTTATTTAGTAAAATAATAGAAAGATATCTTACATGACACACTCCAGAATAGCGACAGCTGCCCACAGAGACAGCTACCCTGTTCTGTAACTGTTGTATTCTCCGGCTCACATGCGCATGATTATTATAGATCTATGCTTGCAAACCATTTGGCCACTATACCACCTTTACTCATCTTCACTGGTGGCAATTATCTGTCATGCGATCCTCTTCGTCAAAGGTTGGTCGACGAGCAAAACATGTTCTCAGATAATCTTAATTTAGTAATGCCAAACTGTTCTCTTTATCAGCTGTCGTTTGCAACTTGGCTTTGTTGTTTCTCATCAGCAGAAACCACACCATTACGGTTATAAGAACGCAATAATCGTGCAACTGAAGCTATCGTTAACAAAAAAAAAAAAAGAAAGCAAAACAAAACAAGGAGAAAAAAAGGAAAATTTTCTTTATATCTATGTTTCGTCGACCCAATTCTTTTGAGGATGTATTCGGAATGTTAAGAGTGTTTTGCACTGGAATAAATTACTTTTTAACTTATATTTTCCCCTCATCAAGTTATTTCGTCTTTTGAAGTTGAAACTGTCTCCTCCGACAGCAATTTCATTAATTTTTGTTTTTTCTTAATGAATAGCAAGAATTATCCCTCGTTTAGCATTTTTGTTCAGATGAAAGCATAATTTTGTGTAATATCAACATGTGTCTGTTATAAAGCTTTGTAGGAAAACCATCTTATAACTCGGGGCATCAAATGGCTGACAATAATATGACATCAGTAAATAACCACTGCTACATTTGCTATGACTCCTCTGGACTAGCAGGCAGTGTTCTGCTGCCACCCAAGCTTACCCGATGCTCCAGCCGTTCCTCTTTGAATCACTCCGGTTGTGTTCTACTTCTCCGCTCCATATAAACAATTGACGAAATCCTTCACCGCACCTGACTTTAATTCTGCGGAACCTTATGTCTATGTATATATATATATATATCATTAGTTAAAATCTTAGGGTAGCAAGAATATTTATCGAAAAAATTCTTAGTTACCAGTGGTCTAGCGAGAAGGAAAAAATTAGTCAATAAACTATACATTATTCAGAGAAGAATACAGTGTACATTCAAACACAAAAGAGACACCCAAAGAATAGGATATCTGACTCACTAGAAAGAGCAGTTAAACTCCAAGCCACAAATTGCTGCAATTCCGAAAGTGATTGAAAAATAAAAACTTTTACCTTAATCCTAGACCCTGCAAGGTTTCTGCAGACTTAAATACAGATTGAAATAAAATAATTTCAACCTATATCTGGTGCTGCTTCTTCAGCAGGTTGTCAGGAATGAACGCATAGACACGGAGCGATAAATAATCAGCCACGTGTCTATAGGTTCTAATTTATCGAATCCACCGCACAAATGCGGAACTCAACCAACACTAAATAAGTAAATTGCCGATTTTCTTCCAAAATTAGCCAAAAAACATTTTATCATTAATTAAACTCTTAGGGTAGTATATATATATATATGAAAATTACTTAATACTGTTTTTAAGTATAAAGGAGATTCTTTTAAAAAGATAAAAAAATTTTACAAAGTTATAAAATCATTTATCGGAATGTTACTAACCTTTTTGGAAGAAGTTGTTTTCCTAGTGTGTGCGAGCGCTTTCGATTAATCTTTTCAAACACACACACACACACACACACACACACACACACACACACACACACACACAATATCTATTATATATAATAGGTTCTGTTTGTCTGTGTGTGTGTGTCTTGTAGGATCTCGGGCATCCTCCATCCGAATGCGTTCAAATTTGATATGTAGATACCGACGGTATCAGGGCGTGTATAAGTCTTGAAAAAATTACAAAAATCGATTCCAGGTGAGAATGCGATCGATAAAGCCGCGGAAACGTGCATTTGTACGCGCAAGTACATCAGCTGCTGCGATCGATACTACGCGTACGCGAGAAAATTGCACGTGCAGTTTGCGCAAAAAAAGCCAGCCTGTTTGGTGTCTCAAATTTAGGTTAAATCAGTGTTTCTCAAAGAGGAGGCCTATGGGACGGTCGGACAAATTGTTTTGAGAAAATTTGGTTTAAATGTTTGACAACTTAGCACCGTCCATCGTGTGTGTGTGTGTGAGTGTGTGTGTGAGTGTGTGTGTGTGTGTATGTATACATATACATATACATAATACATATATATAATATATATATATATACATATATATGCATACATGTATATATATTTACATGCATATATATACATACATGCATACATATATATGTGTATGTGTGTGTGTGTGTGTGTGTGTGTGTGTGTGTGTGTGTGTGTGTGAGTATGTGTGTGTGTATATATATATATAAGATGAAGATCAAATATATGGACAGCAACAATCTGAGAGGGTGTAAAGAAAATGGAAGTGTTTTTGAATAGCTAAGAAGTTATCTCACCAACATAGACGCACGCACACACACACATACACCCACACACACGCACAGACATACATAACACACTCACGCGCACGCGCGCACACACACACACACACACAAACAAACACACACACACACACACACTGGGGTTATATCTATGTATATTTATATGTGTGTACATACACAAGCCCGAAATCTTGTGCTAGTCATATTGATTTGAAATTTTGGCACAAGGCCAGCAGTTTCGAGGGAGTGGATACCTCGATTGCATCGGCCCCACATTTTATCGACCCTGTACATATCTTATCGATCCCGTAAGGATGAAATGTAAAGCTAATCTCGGTGGAATTTGATCCCAAGACTTTAACACGGACGAAATGCCGCTAAGCATTTCACCTGACCGTGCCAACAATTCTGCCAGCTCACCGCCCTAGAGCTAGTCATAACATTCTTTTCTACACTAAGTACAAGGCCCAAAATTTTTGAGGAGAGGGCCAGTCGATTAGATCGACCCCAGTACGCAACTGGTACTTAATTTATCGACCCCGAAAGGATGAAAGCAAAGTTGACCTCGGCGGAATTTGAACTCAGAACGTAAAGACAGACGAAATACCGCTAAGCATTTCGCCTGACCGTGCTAGCAATTCTTATTTCTTTATTGTCCACAAGGGGCTAAACACAGAGGGGACAAACAAGGACAGACAAAGGGATTAAGTCGACTATATCAACCACAATGTGTAACTGGAACTTAATTTATAGACCCCGAAAGGATGAAAGGTAAAGTTGACCTCGGCGGAATTTGAACTGAGAACGTAAAGACAGACGAAATACAGACAAACGGATTAAGTCGATTATATAGACCCTAGTGCGTAACTGGTACTTAATGTATCGACCCCGAAAGGATGAAAGGCAAAGTCGACCTCGGCGGAATTTGAACTCAGAACGTAGCGGTAGACAAAATACCGTTAAGCATCTCGCTCAGCGTGCTAACGTTTCTGCCAACTCGCCGCCCTAGAGCTAGTAATAATATTGCCAATGCTAATTATACTGGTTTCAAATTTTGGCACTAGGCCTTTATTTTGGGGGTTGATCGATTACATCGACCCCAGTGCTTAATTCGTACTTATTTTATCGACCCCTAATGGGATGAAAGACAAAGTCGACCTCGACTAAGGACGTTAAGACGGACGAAATGGCGACCTCGACTAAGGACGTTAAGACGGACGAAATGGCGCTAAACATTTTGTCCGGCGTACTAACGATTCTGCTAGTCCGCTACCTTCCGATGCTGGTAATATTGGTGGCGAAATTATCATTTTCTGTACATTTTCCACTATTGTTGTCCATTCCCAACCACGACCATCACTATCACTACCACCATCCCCATAACGTTCCTCCACCTTATACACTCCATGTTACTCTCCTACCCACCACCACCTCCACCTGCTGCCATTGTCGTAGTTTACATTTGAACAACGTTTCACCACACACATCCACACACACACACATGCATATTGACGAGAGAGGTTTTGATCTGTGTTTAACAGGCACGATTTTTAGGAAGTTACCCCCATTCTGTAGGCACGAGACAGTGGCGATGAAGTGAAGATAAGCGGGTGAAGTAAAGATCAAGGGACATAAGGCAGCCGCTGCCAAAATAACCCGAGGGAAGTTAAGCAACTGATCTCTCTCTTTCTCTAAATAAACAATTGATCTCTTTCAGATTTTCCCTCATTTCCCACTCCTCCTCCTCCCCCCACCTCTCTAGATAGATAGATAGATAGATAGATAGATAGATAGATAGATAGATAGATAGATAGATAGATAGATAAATGTATATCTATCTATCTATATATCTCTCTATCTATATATCTATCTGTCTGTCTGTCTATCTATCTATCTGTCTATCTGTCTATCTATCTATCTATCTGTCTGTCTGTCTGTCTGTCTATCTATCTATCTATCTATCTATCTATCTATCTATCTATCTGTCTGTTTGTCTGTCTATCTATCTATCTAGCTATCTATCTATCTATCTATCTATCTATCTATCTATCTATCTATCTGTCTGTCTGTCTGTCTGTCTGTCTGTCTGTCTATCCTATCTATCTATCTATCTATCTATCTATCTATCTATCTATCTATCTAACTTTGACATCTAGACAGTTATCTACCTGCCTGCCACTCGGCTTGCCTGTCTGACTGTCTCTCCGGAACAAGCCTGCAAGCTTGTCTTGCGGTCGTTAACTGGATGAAACGGCTGGGAAATGTTGCGTGCACATGTGTGTGTGTGTGTGTGTGTGTGTGTGTGTGTGTGTGTGTGTGAGGGTGGCGTGTGTGAATGAGAGAGAACTAATGTGCATGTGAATGTGCGAGAATGAGTGTGTCTTATGTAAATGCTTGTGTGTGAATGTGTGTATGATGCGAGTGCGTGTGTGAATGTATGTGTAAATGTGTATGTATGAATGCATGTGCATGTTACATCGCCACTGATGACACATGATATGTGTGTCTGTAACAATGTAACACGGTATCATATATAAATAACCGTATAACAATAAGCAATGTGACAAGAGTTGGTTATCTTATAACCGTTCGCACAATAACAAATCCAATACTCCAACGCAGAAACAGTAAGGAGCTTAACGCTCTCATAGTTCGACCTCAACTGTCTACTGGTTCATTTATTTATAAGACTCGTCCAGTCCACTGACAGTCACGTGCGGGGTGTTAGTTCACTCTGAAACATATATAGAGGAAGGTGAGTGTGTGAGTGAATGGGAGCTGGCAGAGTCGTTAGCACGCCGGGCGAAATGCTTAGCGGTATTTCGTCTGCCGTTACGTTCTGAGTTCAAATTCCGCCGAGGTCGACTTTGCCTTTCATCCTTTCGGGGTCGATTAAATAAGTACCAGTTACGCACTGGGGTCGATATAATCGACTTAATACCTATGTTTGTTCCCTCTGTGTTTAGCCCCTTGTGGGCAGTAAAGAAATAGGTGTATGTGAGCAAGTACATTTTCGACATGAGCTTTAAGCCTCACCGTTTCTGCTTCCATAATGTTCCACTTTATTGTGTCCGATCCCCTTCAGCTGCCTCCCTCAACACCAAAAATATTGTATTTCAACTGAACTGATAAACTGTTACGTATAGCCCAC
>NW_021824246.1:0-2500 GCF_006345805.1 Octopus sinensis | reverse complement strand
TTGGTCGCTGGTGCTGCTGATAAATCAACAGCCAAAAAGAAGGACTTTCGACCAGACAATATCATTGAAATAAAGGGACAATATTAAAAAAAAACAAAAACATAAATATAAATATAAATAAATGATACACCTTCTCTCCCCCCCCTTTTACACATACGCACATACAGTTATGCATACATGCACTCATGCACACATATACACACATACACGCACATACACACAAACATACATACACATGCACATTCATGCATACGTACACACACACACATTGACACATAGATATACGTATACACATATACGTACATACACCTGCATACATACACGCATGCATACACACTCACACACAAGCATACAGACATGTACACATACATGCATGTACATACACACAAACATACATACATACATGTACACATACACAAATACATACACACACATTCAAATGCTTACGTACACGTTAGTACATACGTACACCCTCACATATATATATATACATACACGCACACATGAGTACGAGCACATACATATACATAAACTTACATACACACACACATAACACATACATTCACATGTATGTACATACATATACGAACATAAGCACGTGCATATATATATATGTATATACACACATGCATTTGCATACATACATACATGCATGCATACATACATACATACATATATACAAGCATACATTTATACATACATACATATATATGCATGAATATATATACATACATGCATACTTACATACACACTTGCATACATACATGCATACATACATATATACAAACATACATATATACAAACATACATATATACATGCATACGCATACATATATACATATAAAAATACATACATGCACATACTCACACATACATACATACACACATATACACATACACATACATACATACATACATGCATACATACATACATACATACATGCATACATACATACATACATACATACATACATACATACATACATACATACATACATACATACGCTTTTATTCTAAGCTTGTCAGAAAGAACGTTTGTTAGATTGCGAATGAATTATGGGAAGGATATCATTGTAAATGTCATGTGACTGTGGCCAAAGATAAAAAGATAAGTTCTAGAAATGGAGGTTAAAAATGGACAGTTTGGATGCTGGTATTTATGATATCTCCAAGAACGAAAAATCTTTCTGGTTCTTTTATGTTAAATAAAGACATTAAGATGGCGAAGATGTTGCAATAAACAGAAGAGTGAGGGAGAGGGAGACTGAGAGGGAAAGTGAGAGTGAGAGGGGGAGGGAGAGGGAGGGGGATAATGAAATATATGCGTGAAAGAGTGACAGGATGGAAGATAGGAAAAGGCAGGGTGAAAGAGAAACAGCATGAAAGAGAGAAAGAGCAAGAAAGGGAGAAAGAAGGAGTATGAAAAAGAGACAAGGTGAAAAAGAAGCAGAAAGATAAAAGAGAGAGAGAGAGAGGGAGAGAGAGAGAGGGAGAGAGAGAAAGGGAGTATAAAATGAAGAGAGAAAGAGGGAGTGCGGAAGAGAGAACGGGTGAGAGAAAGATAGAATGTTGAAGGGAGACATGATGAAGGAGAAACAAGAAGGGTGATAGAGAGACAGGGCAAAATAAAGGGGAAGAGAGAGAGAAAGAGAGAGAGAGAGAGAGAGAGAGAGAAGAGCATGAAAGAGAGATAGAGTGAAATAGAAAGAGGGGAGAGAGAGAGAGAGAGAGCAAGCATGAAAGAGAGATAGAGTGAAATTGAAAGAGGGGAGAGAGAAAGAAAGGTCCTTAAAAAGAAGGTGAAAAGTGAGTAGAAGAGGGGGCGTGGAAAAGATACAGCGTTAAAGAGAGTAAGAAAGAAGGGGAGTAAAAGAGTGAGAGAGGGAAAGAGAAAGAGGGAGAGAGAGAGTTCGACTGAAGAAGTAAGAAATCAAAGGAGGTTTCAAATGTTGGCACAAGGCCAGCAACATCGGAGAGAAGGGTAAGTCGATTACTTTAACCCCAGAGTTCAACTGGTACTTATTTTATGGGGCTTTATCGACCCCGAGAGGATGAAAGGCTTTGGCGGAATAAATCAAAGGAATATTATTTGGACAAAAAAGGTCGTGAGCTGGCCGAATCCTTACCGCGCCAAGAAAAACGCTTAGTGGTATTTCGTCCTTGTTTGTCCCCTCTGTGTTTAGCTCCTTGTGGTATTTCGTCCGACTTCAATTTCTGAGTTTAAATGCCGCCGAAGTCCGCTTTGCCTTTCATCCTATCGGAGTCCATAAAATAAGTACCAGCTGAGCACTGAGGTCAATGCAATCGACTTATCCCCATTTTGAAACTGGTGGCTTTGTGTTAAAATTTGAAACAAAAACTAAGAAAGGGAAGAAAAGAGAGAGAAAACAGAGAGAGAGGAGGGGATGGTTAGAGTGGAGGGGAATAGGGAGAGCAGGTGCAATAGAAAGAGAATATAGGAGTAACTTGGGGAGCTAGGTGAGAAGTAAGTAGAGGTAGG
>NW_021824245.1:15000-20854 GCF_006345805.1 Octopus sinensis | reverse complement strand
TATTTAGGGGACCTTTTGAGCGGGATGGGCTACTTGACCAGAAGAAAATTCTAACTGGGTCCCACCTGCAAGGTCATGTGCTGTTTATCTTGATATGAGATCACCATGTCGCGCACATATGGTTGTGATGCATGTGCCTGGTGTACCCTTATCAGACGGATAGTCATGATGGGTATATTACCTCAGAGTCACTTTGATGGCATGAACTGCTCTCTCACTCAATAATAATAATAATCCTTTCTACTATAGGCACAAGGCCTGAAATTCGGGGGAGGAGAATAGTCGATTACATCGACCGTGAAAGGATGAAAGTTGAAGTCGACCTCGGCGGTATTTGAACCCAGAACGTAAAGACGGACGAAATGCCGCTAAGCAATTTTCCTGGTGAGCTAAAGATTCTGTTAATAATAATCCTTTCTAATATAGGAACAAGACCTGAAAATTGGCGGGGGGGGGGCTGTCGATTATATTGACCTAGAAAAAGATGAAAGGCAAAGGTGACCTCGTCAGCATTTGAGCTCAGAACGTAAAGTGCTGGAAGAAATGCCGCCGCGAAGCATTTGTTCGACAGGTCAACGATTACGCAGTGATGATGATGATGACGATGATGATGATGATGATGATGATGATGATGATGGTGGTGGTGGTGGTGGTGGCGGCGGTGGTAGTGGTGGTGGTGGCGACGACGACGACGATGATGATGGCGATGATGATGATGGTGGTGGTGGTGATGATGATGATGATAATGAAGATTTCTTTATCAATCTCTACAGATTTACAATAAATGGTCGAGGTCGTTAGAGGACGTAACATGGGATTACTTGAAACGGCGTGAAGAGAACTATAACAGTAACAACGAATTTTGTCAAGGAATTATTTCACCAAAGAGGGAGAGACTTCCGAGTGCTAATTCCGGAAACACCCACAAAGCCAAGGTTACCTTGACAACTAAGGCACACGTCATCTCTCTGTTGTTCTCTTTTAATCTACAGGCGCATGTTCAGAGAAGGCTCATTCATTCGAACCATTGCTCGCCCCTCTCATCCACCTTCCAACGAATTTACTAGAAGAGAGCGCTTACCTCTCTTAACTTTTCAATTGAATTTTGAAAAATATTAATGACAGCTTGACCAAAGAGGAAGCTGTCCCCAGCACTTTCAGTTTTGTCCACTGTACAACATTTTTTTGCTAAGGTCACCAGACAGATAAACACTGCCCTTCCTTCCCGGCCACATAGACCTGATGAGCGACTATATTTTAAAATAGAATTAATTTTAGATTTGATTTTAAATCGAATTGATTTTATTATTATTATTATTATCTATTTGAAAATATAGCCACAAAACGTGCGTAGTCTTTTTACTACTTTTTACTATTTATTGTTTTTATACTTTATAAATTTTTAGAATAAGGTTATTATAGTATATGTTTTCTATATGGTGTGAATAACATCTTTCATTATTGAATTGTTTAATAGAGGTTTTTCTCTAAATAATATATATATATATATAATAGAAATATTAAAATTACTAAGTCTCTCTAAAAGAGAACAACGGCAGCGTTCCCGGAAAATATTAGTTATCGCCATACTAATATGGCATTCTTATAAAAATAAGAAAAAAAGCTGACCGCTTATTAGCTCCATGAGGCCATCGCCTTAAGTTAGCTATTTGGGGAGGGAGCCAAGTAGTGTGGAGCGACTGACCTCCCTTGTTCAAAGGTTATATGGATACGTTTGTGTATCAAATAGCTAACTTAAGGCGATGGCCTCATGGAGCTAATAAGCGGTCAGCTTTTTTCTTATTTTTATAAGAATGCCATATAGTATGGCGATAACTAATATATATATATATATATTATAATATATATATATTATATATATATATATATGAAGACACGCATTCTCGCGTTCAGACATATCTATTGATTAGTATATATCTAATTTTACATTAGTTCTACTTTACCTTTACCTCACATTGCAATATATTTCTTAACTCAACATGGATTCTACTCGGTTTTTACCTTATATTGGAATACAATTTTCAACTTAATCTTGTTTCTATTTTAGAATGGATCTGTTAACTGACATACTTCTGCTATGGTTTATCCTTAACTTACTACCTGCTATTTACACGAAACTACCAACAGACTTTACACAACTTTATTAACTCGATGACTTCATTAGTTCATTAATATTTTAATCATGGAAGGCGGCGAGCTGGCAGAAACGTTAGCACGCCGGGCGAAATGTTTAGCAGTATTTCGTCGGCCGTTACGTTCTGAGTTCCGTCAGGTCGACTTGCCTTTCATCCTTTCGGGGTCGATAAATTAAGTACCAGTTGCGTACTAGGGTCGACTTAATCGACTGGCTCCCTCCCCATAAATTTCGGGCCTTTTGCCTAGAGTAGAAAAGAATATTTTTATGATGGAGTTACCTAATATAGTTGCCCCTCATTCTAATTGATGACTACAAATGTCCTCAATTAAGGATATGTCTTTATCTACTGTTTTTACATCGATCTCTCTGAACGGGCTGCTTGGATTACGTGAATTCCTTACACATTAACGTGATCCACTTGCTCGGCTATTCCAGAGACAGTTGTAAGAGGCTCTACTCATCTGCCGTAACTTTGCTCGCCTGTCTTTCATATTTTATCTATTCAGAGAGAGCTTCTAACTGCCTTTGGTAGACAATTTCAAAACCTCATTCTCTTTTGCAGTTCAAGCTGCAATGAGCACTCCTTCTAAGTACCTGCTAATATATCTATATACTCATCGTGTGTGTGTGTGTGTGTGTGTGTGTGTGTGTGTGTATACATATATATGATGAGTATATAGGGATAAATCATCCAGGCGCGTACCGTACAAGCACTCAGTTATAATAATCTTGGGTTCGCTTCACTGGATTATGAATATTTCCGGGAGAACTGTCTTATACAGTATTCCCTCGACTATTGCGGGTGTTATGTTCCAAAACACCACGTGATAGATGAAAATCCCCGAAGCAGAAAAAGTTCTGTACTGTATATATATATATATATATATATATATATAATATATATATATATATATACATTATTTTTATAATTGTAATATATTTTATAATTCATAACAACACAGAGCAATTGACGTAAGTTTAAATAATAAACACAATTGGTGAACAGCGATAGGTGAACCACGATATCACGAGGGATTACGGTATGTGTGTGTGTCTTTGAATAAGAAATTATTTCTTTTTTTGCTACTTTAACAAAGATAAAAATTAAATATAAAATATACTGAGATATTCAACATCTCTTTATATTCTAGTAAACAGCATTTAATGACAGCAAAAAAAAAATAATAAAAAAAAAAAAAAAAAAGGAACCGCTAATAGCTTCTTAGTGCTTAATGAGATTTCACTGGTTTAAAATATCTGATTCTATATTTGACAAAGATCATTATCGGCCATGTTTGTTCACTGATAACACAGGGTTCAATTCTTTTTCTAATCCCGACAAAGATTTTTTAAAAACAATCTTTTATCGTTTAACTTGGTCTTGATTTTTTTTTTACTTGTTTTAGTCATTTCACTGAGGTCATGCTGGAGCACCGCCTTAAAGGTTTGAGCCAAATTAATCGACCCCGGCACGTTTTTTTTTAAAGAGTGGTACTTATTCAGAAACGTTATTGACAACCAGGAGGCACAAGGAGACAAGAATCATCTGTGAAGTGGGAATGATTGACACATATGGCCGTGTGATAAGAATCTTGCTTCTCAACCACATGGTTCTGGGTTCAGTCTCACTGCGAGGCACCTTGGGCAAGTGTCAGCCTCGGGCTGACCAAAGCTTTGTGAGAGGATTTGACAGACGGAAACTGAAAGAAGCCCGTCATATATGTGTGTGTGTGTGTTTGTGTCCGTGTTTGCCCACTCATCACCGCTTAACGACCGGTGTTGGTTTGTGTACGTCCCCGTAAACTAGCATATATATATATATATATATCTTATATATATATATATATATATAATATTAGATAGAATAGATAGATGATCGATAGATAGATGCACGCACACACACGTGCAAACGCACACACACACATACCACACACACACACACACACACCAAGACACAGCCAAACATGCATATATTATGGATTGTCCGTGCAGTCATACAATAAGTACGACGTGCACATAAAGTCACGTAATACGGAGTTTCCAAGCACGCTTCGTTGTGATATATACAAAAGTCTCCATACATAGGAAAAAATTATTTTTTTCATAAGAAACACTTATAAGATCCCCTAGATCCCCTGATCTGACCCCTCTTGATTTTTATCTTTGGGAGCATTTGAAAGGCATGGTGTATTACGGAAAGATAAAAGACATAAAGCATTTGAAGGAACGCACCACCAATTCCTTTGCACACGTATCACCAAATGTGATATTACGATGAGTTCACAACGAGTGGGGTAAACGTATTGCAATGTGTATTCAAAACAACGGTTGCCATATAGAGCCTGTTAAATAAAAAAAAAACAAAAGCTTTTCTTATAAACTGTTTCTTATAAAAAGACAAATTGTTCCTACGTATGGCAACTTTTGAATCACCCTATACACATATTTCTACACCAAGTGTATTCGACACTGTATGAAGCAACACACAAATCCGTTCAGTAACAAGTGAGAATTTGACATATGTAGACAACTCCAATGCCTTAGATGTACACCATGTCAAACAGTAAGAAAGTGTTTACACAAACGTACAGCATAAAAGTATATATAGATCTAAAGCCACAGAGCATATGATATATATATATGTATGTATGTATGAATATGCATATGCATGCGTGCCTACTTGTATTTATGTGTGTATAGGTATATGTATGCATGTTTACTTGAATGTATGTACGTATATATATATATATATGTACGTATATATATATATATATATATATATATATATATAGGGGTGTATTCTATATATTATTTTTATATATTAAACATTAACACACATACGCAGATATATCGTGTGTGTGTGTGTGTATATATATATATATATACATATATGCATATACATGCATACATAATATATATATATATTATATATATATATAATATATTATATTTACATGCACACACACCACATACATGCATATATACATACAAATAGCAAACATGTATGTATGTAGTATGTATGTACGCGTATAGTTGAAAGTGTACATAGATTACAAAAGAAAGATATAAAATATAAACCCGATAAACAAAGATTTAAAATATATATAGAAAGAGAGAAAACTGTTCGACAAACATCGTTTAATTGCTTGGTGGGAAAAGATCTGATAGGAATAGAAAATGAGAAAGAAATTGCTAATAATTCAGATAACATAAAGGGTTTTTTGTGAAACCAGTTAAGTCTTTGATAAAAGCGACTGTATAATCCAATTGTTTGTAACAATGTGGACTTACTTTACGATAAAAGAAATTTTTTTATGTATAAAGCTTGCTTCCTAGTAATTTTTACACGGTTTAATTAAGAAGATTTTGTAAATGATTAAAAAACAATGATTTTTTTTCTTTTTGTTTGTTTCTTTATTTTTTTTCTAATTAATCTAGCAGTACATTCGAAATGTCACCGTGACATTACAGAGTGGGTAGTAGATAAAATATATAAAATTAATGTTGTTGGATATCACACTATTATAGCAAAACGTGTTATCATGGAAGCTTAGAAAATGGTGAATATTCATTGACGAGTTCGTAATCCAGTTTCGATTCATGACCCGGCATGAGCATCACAACATCCCCTTTTCTTTAACTCTTTAACAGCGGAATTAAAATTAATTCCCAAATTATTCCACGACAAAAGATACA
>NW_021824245.1:0-7500 GCF_006345805.1 Octopus sinensis | reverse complement strand
TTCACTCACCATTTTATCCAGTTGGTTGATGTATACATCTGCTGTAATTGACTTACCAGGTCTCATGAAGCTGTAGTGGATGACACCAGTGCTGGGCCACCAAACAGACACCATTAGCTTTTTTTTTTTGGTGAATATTCTTTTTGGGATTGTATTTTGGCACTTCGTGTCTATCCAACCACTGTGCAGAACGCTTGCTATCGTTGAAAAGAATCCATTTTTCACCACACATAACAATAAGATGCAAAAATGGTTCTTCTTTATACCGTGACAGCAAAGAACAACAAGTCTGAAGACGACGTGTCATTTGATGCTCGTTCAGTTTGTGTGGTACCCACTTGTCCAGCTTCTTTACCTTGCTGAAGTGTTTCAGATGGTCCAATACAGCTGCAATCGAAACATCAAACCTTGCTGCTAATTCACGCGTAGTTTGAGAGGTATCTGCTTCCACTACAGTTTCCAGTTCATCATTATCCACCTTGGTCTCAGCTCTACCTTGGAGCTGATTTTCAAGAGTAAAGTCACAAGACCTAAACTTCCCAAACCATCGATGCGCAGTGCGCTCATTCGTTACATCTTTACTCACTGATGTTTCGAGATGTCTGGGATACATTGGTTCCACGACGGAACTCATATTCATAAACAGCACAAATTCTTTATCTATCCATGGATTCACAAAAATTGATTTACGAGAGAAAACTCACAATATCATCAGACACCATGAATTGCATTTCGAAAAGTGATGATGTAACTCTTCAATGTCGTAAAACAAAGAATTGTCAGGATTAAACATTAGAGTTAACGACTGTCAAACTTGGTGCATAAGAAAATCGGACATTTCATTCAGGAAGTTACGACTGGAAAGCTTAAGTGAAATGAGAAGAGAGCGATTCTGTGAAATAAAGAAAGGAGATATCCACGTCTAAAAGTGCGTATGATGGGAATTGTCTATGAAAGAAATAAAATTGGATGCCACTGTGTAAGAGCGTGAAAGTGTAGGAGTAAGAGCGGTGTGCTGGAATTATTAGGGATGACCTATTAAAGTTAAAGGTCAGTGGAGTGATGAAGGAATTAATAGACCTGTGTTGTAATATATAAAGTATGTATGTATGTTTGTATGTATATATATAAATATACACGTGTGTATGTGTATGTGTATATATACTAGCCACTACACATTCTTTCTTTTCTCTCCTTGTTTCTTTCTGTGTTTCTTTCTGTGGAAGAGCGTAGGCTCGAAACGTTAAAGTTTTCTTCACTTCCTGAGCGTTAAACTAATACATCTGTTTGTTGTCTACACAAGCTGTCTTCGTCTTCTGTTTTCTTGTGAATTCTCCCTATATATGTATATGCGCACGCGCACAAATACGTATCAGTTTTTCGACCATCATTATGAATAGCAATGGCGAATATTTCTACGAAACCACTAAGAAACTATCAAACTGATGTAGACGATTGATGTTTGTAAACATACATCAATCATAGCTTATCGAGATAAAAGTATACTGAAATAAACAGCAACACAAAATAAACAAAAATATATTTTAAAAAGAAAACATTTATAAAATGTAATTGCTTGTGGATTGTGAAAAAGAGAGATGGATTAGCGAAACAGACAGATTAAGATGATCGTATTAATCCCCTTATAGAAAAATATTTCTTCAGCTTTGAGTCTAGAGCTCGGAGCCCAGAGCCCGGGGAGAAGCGATCTGAATAGGCCAACATAGACGAAATCTGTTTAATTAATGTTTTAATTGGATGGTTATTAAGGATTATATTGATAAGATAATGAAATTATATAGGCACAAATGAGTATGTGATATGATTCTATCTCATCTGATTAGATTTGTTCTGTAAATTGCAGGGATCTGAGACTGAATGGTAGAGGATGGTGGAGAGTACTGGTTGTGGCGGTGGCCGTGGGAGTACTTCTGGCGGCTTGGTGGGTGGGTCTTTTATTTTAATCCAAGAGGTAAGGTTTCTGCTTCACTGAAGTTTATTCCAATAAGGATAAAGAATACTCCATGTACATTATTCTACAACGACAACTGTCCGAATGAATTTTCGTTGAACGGTTTGGTCCCTCAGAACGAACTCACGAACACACACACGTGTGTGTATATGTTTTTATATGTGTATGTGTGTGTGTATGTATGTATGTATGTATGTATGTATGTATGTATGTATGTATGTGTGTGTATGCATGCATGCATGTATGTATATATATATATATATTTTATAAATAAGAATAATATCGATATTTAAATATCGATCTTATCAAGTGGCCAGCATGAGAATAAGTACCATACAAAGGTAATAATTATTTAAAACTATAAATAAGGGTATCTGAGAGATACCCTTATTTATAGTTATATATATATATACATATATATATATATATATATATATATATATATATATATATTGATGGAAATGGCGGTGTGGGTTTCCACCCCGGCATCTGAAGCTCGAAGTTTTATCATGGCTACCGAATAATTGTCACATATTATATTTACACACACACACACAAATACACACACACACGCACACACACTCACGCACACATACACGCATATATATGAGTGTGTGTCTTTGTGCCTGTGTTTGTCCCCACCCCCATCATCGCTTGGCAACCGGTGTTGGAGTGTTTATGACTCCCGTAACTTAGTGGTTCGTAAAAAAGACCAATAGAATAAGTTTTAGGTTTAAAAATAAGTCCTGGGGTCAAATTGT
The DNA here is from genome assembly GCF_006345805.1 of Octopus sinensis. Taxonomy (NCBI): domain Eukaryota; kingdom Metazoa; phylum Mollusca; class Cephalopoda; order Octopoda; family Octopodidae; genus Octopus; species Octopus sinensis. Next base: position 4,767 of record NW_021824245.1, on the reverse strand, counting down.
TCGACAAAAGCACTTCGAAGCAGTGCTCCAGAATGGCAGTTTTTAAACAACCTTTAAAAGGCAACCAAAGTACATGGTGTAATTTATTCTGAAAGATCCTCAAACCAAAAAGAGGATGTTCCAATTGGTGGAGGCTACAAAGAGATTTAAGAACAGATCCTTTTTAGTATTTGCTTTGTATGATTTTTAGTGCGATTTCGCGCGTTAAAATAAATTTCGTTGCGTCTTGGGAGAGTTCTTACGCCAATAATAAACCCGTCTACTATGGATACAAGGCCTGAATTTTGGAGGAGGGGGATAGTCGATTACATCAGCCCCAGTGTTTCATTGGCACTTACTTTATTGACCCTGAGAGTATGAAAGGCAAAGTCAACCTCGGCGGAATTTGAACTCAGAACGTAGCGACGGGCGAAATATCTATTTCTTTACTACCCACAAGGGGCTAAACACAGAGAGGATAAACAAGGACAGACAAACGGATTAAGTCGATTATATCGACCCCAGTGCGTAACTGGTACTTATTTAATCGACCTCGGCGGAATTTGAACTTAGAACGCAGCGGCGGACGAAATACTGCAAAGCATTTCGCCCGGTGTGCTAACGATTCTGCCAGCTCGCCGACGGGCGAAATATCGCTAAGCATTTCGTCCAGCGTGCCAACGATTACACCAATAATAATAACAACACAAATACTAATGACTTGTTGGAACGTAGTATTTCGTTATGCGACCGTAAAATATTGGACTGTCCGGAAAGTTCGTGCCGATTTTTAAAGGAAAGAAAAAGGTCAATAAATTCTTGCCATTACATTTTTAATCAACCAAATATGAACCATTTTGTTGCACAATGCATCTCCATCTTTCCTTTAACTTGAAAATACCCTCTTCCCAGAATTGAGGTGGTTTCATGGCAAATAATTCATCAAGCTATCTTTTTACGTCATCCAAGGAATTGAAATTTTTACCATTAAGACTATTCTGCAGAGACCTGAATAAGTGGAAATCCGAAGGAGCAATATCTGGTGAATATGGCGGGTGGGATAACACATCCCAGCCGAGCTGCAGCAATTTTTGTCTGGTTCCCAAAGCATCAAGTGCCGAAAATGAACTTTCTTATCTTCCATTTTTAAGCATTACAGAATTAACACAGGAACATAAACCTTCTTCCACGAAAAGATAGCTTAAACTGCGTTCTAAATGGAGGTGTAGTCAAATCCTATTTTATGGACTCAACCATGCTCTAAAATAAATCGAAAGGTAAGCTTTTATTAATCGGCACGAACTTTCTGGGCAACCCAATACTATAAACTATATTGAATTTTTTTTATAATCAATACCGCGTTCTACTGTGTTAGCAGTGCGCTTTTTGCTTTATTAGTGAAGGTTATTTCTACAGATATTTTATAGAAATTATAAGCAGCACTGACTTTTTCTAAGAGATGTCCGATGTAAACAAACAATGAGATCGAAGATGAGAAATGTGTAATGGGTGCACATGCCATGTTTCGTGGGGTTCTTCCCTTCATCAGCACCCATCCAGCCCTTTAATCATCCTCGAACACAATGCTTAAATAATAACCACGCACAGGTTCAATTCCACTTCTGCAATGTTACCTAATTGGTTAAAATATCTAACCTACTAACTAATCGATTGTTTGTTTAGTGTTCTGGTTAAACAATTGATCGATCGTATCTTAGTCAAAGTTCTTTCGTTGCAGTTCGCGACCTTTTCAGTAACTTAGTGACTTCCCTTCTCGCTGCGAGGTCATTGTTCTACATCTGTAGTCCTTTCTTCTTTACTTTTATATTTTTTCTGAGTTTTTTTTTTTTTAAATTTGTTTTTTCTTTTATATAAAGGGATACATACTTCTCCCAGGCTGTCAAGAATTATCAGCTTTACACAGACGCTCAAATTTATTGAATGAATAAATAAAATATGATGAAGCATAATAAAATAACTAAAGGTATTTTATTACGGTCTATAAATTAGACGGTAAAGCTCGAATGAAGAGGCGAAACGGTGAAATTCTTGTAGAATAAATAATAAACTTTCGGAGCTGTTTGTTAACCAAGTTGATCTGAGATCGTGTGTAGAGGCTGAAACAATTTATATCGTTTATATTCACGTTTTATTGCAGTCTGTCATAACATTTACACACTACTAAGTGTCAGGACATTATGTTTTGCATCTACGTACGACTTTATTCAACGGTCATGGTAAACATTTCAGGAAGTTACGACTGGAAAGCTTAAGTGAAACGAGAAGAGAGGGATTCTGTGAAATAAAGAAAGGAGATATCCACATCTAAAAGTGCGTATGATGGGAATTGTCTATGAAAGAAATAAAATTGGATGCCACTGTGTAAGAGCGTGAAAGTGTAGGAGTAAGAGCGGTGTGCTGGAATTATTAGGGATGACCTATTAAAGTTAAAGGTCAGTGGAGTGATGAAGGAATTAATAGACCTGTGTTGTGATATATAAAGTATGTATGTATGTATGTATGTATGTATGTTTGTATGTATATATATAAATATATACGTGTGTATGTGTATGCGTATATATGTGTGTATGCATGCATATATATATATATATATATATATATATATATATATATATATATGTACATGGAGTGTATGTGTATATATTCAAAGAGAGAGAGAGAGAGAGAGAGAGAGTACGGAAGGAAAGATAGAGGGTAGGGAGGGAAAGAGAGAGAGAGCTAAGTTCATAGGTAGATCAACAGAGATGTACTTTTGGATAAGATAGATATGAAGGAAGATAGATCATTTTTTTGTGTGTGTGTGTATGTGTGTGTGCGTGTTTGTGCATGTGTGTGTGTGTGTGCGTGTTTGTGCATGTGTGTGTGTGTGTGTGTGTGCGTGCATGCGCGTGTGTGTACAAACAAGGCGTCACTTAGTACAAAGATAACTGTATAATAATGATTAAGTGTTATTTCTGATTATCTAATTAATTACTGTTCAAAATATACATTGGAATAAAAAGGAGCTATTCTTTTTAGCCCAATTTGCATAATGTAATCATTGATTTCAAACAGAGATACGATGCTTCCAATTGAAGTACAACCGATTATATCTACTCCAGTACTTCAGTTGTACTTGTTTTATCGATTCCAGAACGATCAGAGGCAAAGTTTATTTCGGTGCGAACAACGAACACATAAAAATAAACGTCATTTAGTTTCAAGAAAAAAAATATAAGTATTTGAATTACAATATCTGATATTGTATGCTAATTAAGATAGAATATTAATGATTGTTTGATAGCAGCATCTAACATTTGTCGTGGTTGGTAATCAAAAATGTTTATCCGAAAAACGCATCGAGAATTGTCCTACTCCGTATGTTTATGGAATGTACTTTAAGACTTATGTTGGTTGGATGTCCGTAACTGTTGCTCATCATTCGATAAGTATCTTCAATGAGACAGGTGGTTACTCCAACTGTCCTCAATTGGAGCAGCGGTGCGGGAGCGGGCGAACAAACAATGGATGGGCTTTGTTTCTCAGTGAAGTACAGGATAAGGACTTGGTCGACACGCTCGATCATATATCTAAGTGGAATGCCGGCTGCAGATTGACGTAAATACAATCATTAACTTACGGACACCACAACAATGGGCTTACTGTAGGCATTGGCCAGAAACTATCGAATTAATCTGCATATAGACCCTGACATAACAACAGTCTAACTTAGTGGTGTAGCAAGAGTGTGTGCCGTCCAGAGCAGCCCTTGAGTTTGTCTCTCCCCGTCGCACATCGAGCAGACCCACAAGTGCCAACCCTTTAAAAGAGTCGCCCGGGACGGATTGCTCTCCGCGCCACCACCCAGCAATGCTACTTGTATAACTATTCACTTTTGCCACAGAGCATTTAATTTGTATATAAGTTTAAAATTTTGGCACAAGGCCAGCATATTCGGGGGAGGGAGGGAGTCAATAACATCGACCTCGGTGTGAAACTGGTACTTATTTTATCGACCCCTCGGTGGGAATTGAACCCACAACGTAAACACAAATGAAATGCCGTTAAGCACTTTGCCCGGTGTGCTAACGATTCTGCCAGTTCGCCGTTCCATTTAATTTATATACTGATAATAACACAATTGTCTAACTATAGTCTTTAGCTACAAACTATCTAATTAGTCTCTCTAAAGACACTGACACAATAATAGTCTAACTGGTCATTGATCATAAATCACCAAATTAATCTGTCTATAGACACAAAACAGTTGTCTAACTATAGACTTTAGCCCCACTCCATCTAATTAATGAATCTGTTGACAGAGACCACTATTGGTCTAACTATTTACATTGACTACAGGGCATCTGATTAATATATCTATAGAAAGAAACCACGATAATGAGCCGATTATTGCCATTGACCATAAAACGTCGGATTAGTTAGTCTCCATAGATAGACTACGACAATAGTCTAACTGTTGCCATTGACCACAGGTCATCTAATTAATATCTATGGACAGAGACCAAAGCAATGTTCTTACTACAGGTATTGACTAGAAGCCACTTAATTTATAGATAATAATATAAGTGTCTAACTTAAGTAGGGTAGCTAGAGTGTGTGCCACCCGGACAGATCTTGTGTTTGCCGCACCCCACCCGGGATCCCAAGCCGGACCAAAAGTGCCACCCCAATAAAAGCAGCACCCGAGTTAGACAGCTCTTTTCGCCCTCACCCAACTTGTTTATACATTTTTCCACAAAGGACTTAATTCATATATAGACAATAGCA
>NW_021824244.1:0-19512 GCF_006345805.1 Octopus sinensis | reverse complement strand
ATATTAAATTATGGGGAAGTATCTGAGTTTGTGCATGTGTGTATATATGTTGTATGTTTGCGTGTGCATAGAAGTATACATATATATATATATATTTATATTATACATGGGTGGCTGTGTGGTAAGAAGCTTGCTTGTGGTAAGAAGCTTGTTATTGAAAGAGGCTCTGCTATAAGGTAAGACTTTTTGCTTTTCGGATCTAGTGGGGATCCGTTGTTTGGGATATTTATTCTTTGTACAAGCAAGGAGTCCTCACTGGATTCTGGGCTTTGGTCTGCCTGCAATAGAGCATTTTGCCTTTCTCACTTAATTGTGAGAATTGCTGTTTGGAGACGTATTCCGCCTCCAAATTTAATTTAATTTGAGAATTGTGTTATTCTCAATTAATTGTGAGAACTGTTCCTGTTTAACTTCGTGGGATTAAAATAAAAAACAAACAATTTCGAGAAATTAGACAAGAATTGTGAAAAACTGTGTTCCAGTTGAAGGCCAGGAGTACCATGAGGCCAAAAATTTGTTTGCTGTGTTTTGAACTCTCGCTCTCTCTTCTTCTGTCTTTTATTTTTGAAACGCTGTATTGGACTGTTCATTTTATTTTTTTCTTCCTTGAACCCGAACCATGTGATTGGGAAGCAAGCTTCTTTCATTCATTAAATTGGCCATAAAGGCTTTACAAAGAAAGGAAGCAGCAGGCTGGACAAGGACATAATGAGATGAAATGATAGACGATATGATAGTAATAAGGGCAACAACAACGCCCGCCGATTGCTGTTTACCCGAACACATTGTTCTTTATAAGTACCATATTTGAGGCAACAATCCTCTTACACAGTTCAAAGTAAAACATCAATGAGGCAATAAACCTCTTACATTTACAACAAGAAAGCCATTGTGAGGCAGTAAACCTCTTACACAAGTCAATTATAAAATCAATAAAACAATACAGCTGAGGCACCAAGCCTCTTACTTTAATTAATTACAAATCTTCCTGCCCGACCAGACTAACCAGCTAAACCAGCTAAACACTTGGATGGTGTCAGGTCGGTCTGCTTGAATACAAAATTAAAAGTGTCCGCTGGGAAGGAGTTCATTATCCTGCACAGATCCGTTTCCCATATGACCTCCGCAGCCACCTGCGAAGGCCAGTCAGAGTCTTCTGTGCAGGACAGAATCCCCTCCCTTCGGCCCTTCCTTTTAAACTTCTTAATGAAGTTTTCTATTGTCCCGGCGAGGCGACATTCCGATGCCCGGTCGAGTAGGAGGGCACCACGGCGTGCATGGAACCCGTGGGCTCGAGCCCGGGTGAAGCCGACAGCGGGTGCCGGTCTCGGTGGTGGTAGCAATGAGCCCCTATGAGTTCTGGTTCTCAACCATATTTCACCTATAGGTCCCCTTTGATCCCATATTTTACTCGGGTGAACCCTCATAACTATTCAATGATTTTTTTTTTTAAATCCTGTTATATTTTTATAATTAAATATCATTAGAAATTCTTTTATTCTTTCTTTTGTTCTTTTACTTGTTTCAGTCATTTGACTACAGCCATGCTGGAGTGCCGCCTTTAGTCGAACAAATGGACCCCAGGACGTATTCTTTGTAAGCCTAGTACTTACGGGACGTAAACGCACCAACATCGGTTGTCACGGTGATGAAGTGGGGACAAACATAGACACAAAACATATATATATATATATATATATATATATATATATATATATATATATATATATGCGTGTGTGTGTTGTGTGTCTGTGTTTGTCCCCCTAGCATTGCTTGACAACCGATTCTGGTGTGTTTATGTCCCCGTTACTTAGCGGTTTGGCAAAAGAGACCGATAGAATAAGTACTGGCTTACAAAAAATAAGTCCCGGGTCGAGTTGCTCGATTAAAGGCGGTGCTCCAGCATGGCCGCAGTCAAATGACTGAACAAGTAAAAGAGTAAAAGAGTATATATATATATATATATATATACATACATATATGCGAAGGGCTTCTTTCAGTTTCCGTCTACCAAATTCACTCACAAGGCTTTGGTCGTCCCGAGGCTCTAGTAGAAAACACTTGCCCAAGGTGCCACGCACTGGAACTGAACTCGGAAGCATGTGGTTGATAAGCAAGCTACTTACCACACACCCACTCCTACGCCTATGGGGGAGGGGGCCAGTCGAGTAGGTCGACATTAGCAAACACTTTCCCTGTTTTTAGACGTTAATAAGAATTTGGATGTTACTTTTAGCAGGGCTGTGTAGAGATTCCCAGGTTGGTTTTGTGTGTGTGTGTGTGTTGTGTGTGTGTGTGTGTGTGTGAGTGAGTGCGTGTGCATGTGTATGTGTATTTGTCTCTGTGTGTGTATGAATGCGTGTTTGTGCGTGTGATTATTCTGGTGTGTGTGTATATGTGTGTGTTTGTGCGTGTGTTTGTGCGAGTGTTTCTGTGTGTGTGTGTGTGTGTGTGTTCGAGCGTGATTGTGTGTGTATGTGTCTCTCTCTCTCTTTCAGACTCTCCCCCCCTCTCTCTCTCTCTCTCACTCACTCTCTCACTGCCTGTCTGTCTATCTGTCTGCCTCTCTCTTCTCTCCCTCCTTTTCTCTTCTCTTACTTTCTCCCTCCTTCACTCTCTCTTTGTTTCTCTCTCCCTCTGTCTGTCTGCCTGCCTGTCTCCCCTTCTTCCTCCCTCCCCCGTCTCTCTGAGTGTGCACGCGTGTGCGCGAAGATGTCAGGCAAATATGTTTTTGTGTCTGACGACGAACTTTATTTATACTTTCAGACAATTAACAGAAAAAAAGTTAACAAATATTAAAGACAGACAAACAGATAGACTGACAGTCGAACAGATAGACAGACAGACAGTTGGACACACCTACTGACAGACAGGCACACATACATACATACATACAGACAGACAGACAGACATTTGTTGAATGTTCTAGGCATTTTATTCGCGCTGCGTGTGCTTATGCGTGGAAATGGGGGTAGGGATGCCTCGGAAGCGACACCAGTTCTGGATTCCTTCGCACGTGTTGAAGTGATTGACGTAGTTTTAAATATGGATTGGATGGATCATGAATGAATGGATCATGGCTTGCTGGCTGGTTGGCTGGTTGGCTGGCTGGCTGGCTGTGACTAGCTAGCTGACTGGCTGGCTGGCTGGTTGGTTGGTAGCTGGATGGCTGGATAAAGATGGATGGGTGGTGGATGCATAGATGAGTGGATGGGTGGATGGGTGGATGAATAGATGGGTGGATGGATGGATAGGTGGATGCATAGATGGGTGGGTGGGTGGATAGGTGGATGGATGGATGGATGGATGGGTGGATGGGTGGATAGATGGGTGGATGGATGGATGGATGGATGGATGGATGGATGATGGATGGATAGGTGGATGGATGGATGGATGGATGGATGATGGATGGATGGATGGATGGATGGGTGGATGAATGGACGGATGGATGGGTGGATGAATGGACGGATGGTTGGGTAGTTGAATGGATGGATAGATGGATAGATTGATGGATGAGTGGATGAATGGACGGGTGGATGGATGGAAGAATGAATGGACGGGTGGATGGATGGATGGAACGATGAATGGACGGGTGGATGGATGGATGGATGGACTGGTGAATTGATGGATGGATGGATGGACGGATGGATAGGTAGATGACTGAATGGATAGTTCGAAGAGTGGATAGATGGGTGGATAAATGGGTGCTTGGATGGAGGGCTGGGTAGATAGATCAACGGTTACCTTGTGGGCGAGCTGGCAGAAACGTTAGCACGCCGGGCGAAATGCGTAGCCGTATTTCGTCTGCCGTTACATTCTGAGTTCAAATTCCGCCGAGGTCGACTTTGCCTTTCATCCTTTCGGGGTCGATAAATTAAGTACCAGTTACGCACTGGGGTCGATATAATCGACTTAATCCGTTTGTCTGTCCTTGTTTGTCCCCTCTGTGTTTAGCCCCTTGTGGGTAATAAAGAAATAGGTTACCTTGTGGGGTGGTCTAGCGGTAGCGGTGATGGTGTTGGCGGAGTTGTTGTTATTGTTGTTGGTGATGATGGTTGGTAATAATGATGGTGGAGAGAGAGAAAGAGAGAGAGAGAGAGAGAGAGAGGAGAGGGAGATGGGGGTAAGAGGTGGGTATGAAGTAAAGAAACGTGACAATAAAAGACGGAATTTCTTATTCCCCTTTTCCTTTTTCCATTATAACAATCAATACAGCCTGTTGTGATATGGGCCCCTAAATCTGGAGGTTTACGAGAAAGGAATTTTATAGGCAGTTAGTTTTATATATAGGCGATGAAGGCTGGGTCGTGTGTGAATACACAGGCGCGCGCACACTCAAAAACACACTCAACCACACACACACACACACACACACACACACACACACACACACACACAACATACAGAATGTGTATGGAGGAAAGGTAACAGTGCTTACCCAAAGTAAAGCGTAACTGTTAATCATTGAATGTAAAATTGATTATAAAAATGATAATTTAATAATTAATGCATAGAAATTAGGATATAATTAGATAAATGGCTACCATTTTGTTATTAAGTAAGCGCAATTTCTGCCACCTTTCAAGTTTAATCTCTACACTAGCGCGTGACAATGTTAAGCCCAGCGTGTTGTGACTACAGATGCAGAATGAATTAAATATCATGTCATAAAAACAGAAATTATTCTGCCTTCGATAGAATAAAGATTGTATGCATGGTGGTTACAGCGTATGTGTGTTTGCTTTTAATGATTGGGTTAATGTTTTGCGAGAGTTCATTTAAAGTATTTAAATTTTGATAATGAATATTTCATGTTTCATTTTGTCGTTCACATATATTAAGAGAAACACTCAAAACTCGGGTTTTATAACTAAGGATACGATGACAATACATGGAGTTCGAAATATTGATTATTTGCTGCGCAATTTAAGGTCTCTTTTGCACTGAACAAATATGTGTGTATGCGTGCGTGTGTGTGTGTGTGTGTGTGTGTGTGTGCGTGTGTGTGTGTGTGTGTGTGTGTGTGTATTCTTTTATGCATTTCAGCCCCAAAATCTGTGACCATTCTGGGGCACTGCCAGTGTTAGCATCTTTTCAATGGCCATTCTTCTGTGATTGGCTTTTTGTGAGGGATGGAATTCGACACACCTGCCCTGTTTTTAGTTTTCTACCTTGGTATTGATTCATCTGGGATCTTGGAGAATAGGAGGTCAAATTGTTCCTTGGAAACATCTACCCCTACTCCATGTATATCTCTCAGATGTTTTTGCAAAATATTAAATAGCCGTTGTTCCTTGAAGCCCAAGCTATTGCAGTACATGGTCCTCACTTCTAGAGGGGATGGCTGGGACCTTTGGAACAGTGCTGTGATGTCGAGTTCGGGGTCCGGTATAGCTCTCGGTGTCAGCTCCTCCAGGATCTTCCAGGCGCATACTACTACATATCTCTCCCGTTGTCCTCCAAGGAGAGAAGTTCTAGTTCCATAGCCTGAGACATATCATTCCCATGATCAACCTTATCACAGCATTTAAAAAATCGAGATACGTCATATCCTCGTATGAGCGATTCATTAATTGTTTCAACACCCAGTCATAATGCTGCTGAGGTTGTTTAAGGTAGCTTCTTCCTAAGCGGAAACCATTCAAGGTGTCAGGGAGTATGCCATTATCTTCTAGGAACGTGATCAGCTTCCTCTTGATAATGCATGTCTTTGATAGATATGCAGAGAGAGAGAGAGAGAGAGAAAGAGACCGCGAGGGAAGGAGATAGTGAGGGGGAGGGATGTGTTCTCGCCTGAAGATCGTAGTAGCGTGAAACTCGAACCACGAAATAGACTGTCAGTTTCATATTCAATAAGAAACCAAACCTCATTGCGCACTCCTCTCTCATTTCTCTGACATAAACACACACACACACACACACACACACTAAAGTAGTCAAGAAAAACAGAGAGGAGAGAAAGAGAAACATACACACATGCGAGCGCGTGTATGTGTAAGTAAATGTATAAATACAATTATGTATATCCACTATGTAATATATAAATAGTATGATACACATGGAGGCGATTTTGATATGCTGTTTAGACTGTATTCACAAAGTTTTTGGCGGGGATTTTTGCAGCCCGGCAGGCTCTCTGCAATATCAGTGAATGTATTTTTTTTTCTCTATTTCCTATATACCGATGCATGAATTTTGTGCTGGAAGGTAACAAAAGGGTGCACAGCATTGACAAGTCCAACGATGGGTAAAGAGCGTTTGTCGTTCTCACGAGCCACCGCTGCAGTGATGTTTCCCTCACTTCGACGACATATATTGCAGTTTTATGAAGAGATTGTCTTTAAAAATAGAAGCCACAGCATCATACATTTCCCTGAAGTATATACATTTAGAATGATTCACAGATGACGATGTGTGTGTGTGTGTGTGTGTAAGTCGTCTAAGAGTTTATCAGTCAGGAAAAAAAGGCACTCGTATATCTGTGTTGAATTGCTGAATCCCTAGCGCAAAACCGATTCATAAGTTCGGCCGTAATGGATGTACAATACTATACACTTCTGAATATACAACTATATATATATATATATATATAATATATATATATATATATTATATATATATATATAGTAAAATAAGGCTTCAGAGAGAATCAGCTACTTGAAAAGATATGCACCAGGTAAGGTTGGATAAATAAGGCTTCAGATAGAATCAACTACTTGAAAAGACAGGCACCAGGTAGGTTTGGATAAACCTGTGGTTCCGGCCTATGGTTGGTAAGTATCAAATAGGATATTCCGGTTATGTACACAGAGAAAACAAACCCTACGAGTATTTAGCGCTTAGGGGCTAGTCCAAGGCACTCGTTACGTTGAATTGTACGTTGTTGGTACAGGGTGTCCGATATGATTAGCCACGACAGACTTCGGCCACGTCCCTGCTGTATTCTTGGGATATTCTTTTGTTTGTAAAACTACCTTTCATCTGGTGATTACGTTTTTTTTGTAATAGAGTAATGTTCCTATTCTTCTATTTAAAAAATACGTAAGAAACAGCTGTTATGAGCTGACAGTTTAGCCATCGTCTGTTATTATTCATTTCTTTATATATATAATATATAATAATATATATATATATATATATATATGTGTGTGTGTTGTGTGGTGTGTGTGTGTGTGTGTGTGTGTGTGCGTGTGTGCGTGCATGTGTATGTATGTATGTATGTATGTATGTTGTATGTATGTATGCATGTATGTATGTATATATACATATTGTTGCCAGTCATAAGAATTTAGATGAACGTGAACGTGAAATAATTCCTTTTCGGAACATTGAAACTCGAAGTAGCAAAGCTATAAATAATCCTTCGGGCACAGGGCCTGAAATTTGGTGGGAGGGGATCAGTCGATTACATCGACCCCAATACTTGATGTTACTTATTTTATCGACCCCAAAATGATGAAAGGCAAAATTAACCTCGGCACGTGTGTGTGTGTGTGTGTGTGTGTGTGTGTGTGTGTGTGTGTGTGTGTGTGTGTGTGTGTGTTTATGTCAGAGAAATGAGAGAGGAGTGCGCAATGGGGTTTGGTTTCTTATTGAATATGAAACTGACAGTCTATTTCGTGGTTCGAGTTTCACGCTACTACGATCTTCAGGCGAGAACACATATTCATATACATATACAGTGACAGAGAGATGGAGAGATAGTGAGAGTTAGAGAGAAATAAGTAGAGGGAGAGGGAGTGATAGAGAAAGAGAGTGTGTGTGTCTCAGAATGGGTAGAGCGTCTGCTCAAACGCTCCACAATAAAAATCCTGAGATCGATAAAATAAAGTACCAATCATCTACTGCAATCAATATTATTGATCATGCCATCACCTTTAAAGTAGTCCAGCAACTCCGTCAGCAGTCCTTTTTTGTATTAGTATTGCTGATAAAAAGGCGGTGGGTAGGAAGACTCGGTAGCATAACGAACAAAGTACTTTGTGGCTTTTAATAAGGTCATTGTGATATTTCGTTGAGTTCAATCTTACTTGAGGTAAACTCTGTCTTACATCTTTAGGGAATCGATAAAATGAAGTAGCAGCCAAGTACTTTATCCTGGAAAATTTGTGTCTTTTTTTGTCTGTGAGAATTCGGTGTTGTTCTTGAGATGGAGGTGGTAGGTAAGCTGTCAGATAATACAGCCAAAGGTATTTTAGTTAATAGCAACGAATACCGTTAGCTAAGTTCAAAGGCTTCGTATTTTTATTCATATTTTTATTATTTTTTATTTAATTGTAGATCAATAAAACATTTTATCAATTAAGTACTGAACCAGTGAAGTTGGAATATAAGCATTCTGCAGCAATTTGTTAGAGTTGTTGTTGTTAATGATGGTGGTGGTGGTGGTGGTGGTGGTGGTGGTGGTGGTGATGACGACGACAACGAGGTGATGATGGTGGTGGTGGTGATGGTGGTGGTGGTGGTGGTGATGTTGATGGTGGTGATGATGATGTTGTTTAACCATATACACAGGTCGGTTCTGGATGAGCAGACGTAGAATCAAAGACATTCCATCCATAACTATCCCGCCTTTTATTTATGCATCTATTTTATTTTTATTTATTCATTTAGTGAAGAAACGTCTAAAATAACATTACTCGTGTTTATTATGCAAGTCAGCAGTGGGGGCGTAATTTGATGGAGATTTGGGTTTCTATGTCTAGCAGTCAGTTAAACCTCCACCAAATTGCGTGCGAATACATTTAAAGGCTTCCTCATTACTTCGCTGTTTTTGTTGTTGTTGTTGTTGCTGCTGTTGCTGCTACCGCTGTTGCTGCCGTTGCCTTTGTAGTTGTTGTTGTTGAATCTATTTTTGTTGTTGTTGTTGTTGTTGTTGCTTCTGCTTCTTTTGATGTTTTGCAATATTCTTCTTGCTTTGCATATGTCGCAACTGTTTTACTATATATATACTGCTGTTGCTTACTCATTCACATTCTCTTCATTCGCAGTCATCACCCCCCTATCCTCCCTCCCCTCCCCCGCTCCCACTCCGACCCCCCCCAACTCACCCATCCCTACCCTCACCCCCCACCTCGTCTCCCTTCTTCTCCCCTTTCACTACCACACCACCACCACCACCCTTACCGTTCACCGCGCCGCAGTCACATGTCTGGAATGCATGTGGCATCAGGTTGGAATTGGTAACTGATGTCGCTTGTATAGCTTTTGTTAATCCTAGGGTTTTTCTCGGAGTAATCGGTTTTTGTTTTTTTCTTTTTCTTGTTTTGCTTAATGATATTATTATTGTTGTTACTGTTATTGTTGCTATTATTTTATCTAGCATCAGCCAATAAGGGTTTTTTTCCAATCAATACCTAGTTGAATCAGACATTTTATGTAAGTCTAAGGGTATGCGGCGTGCGTGTTGTGTGTGTCTGTGTTTCTTTGTTTGTAATGTTTGTGCATGTATATGTTTGTGTGTGTATGTGTGTGTGCGTTTCTCTGCATGTGCTCGTATATGTTCGTGAAGTGTGCATATATATTTCTTTTTCTGTATATATGCATATTTGTGTGTGTGTTATATATATATATATATTATATATATATATATATCGATATATATATATGTGTTTTTTGTGTGTGTGTTTGTATATATATATATATATATATGTGTGTGTGTGTGGGTGGATGTGTGTGTGTGTGGTATATTATATATATATATATATATATATATATATATATGTGTGTGTGTTGGTGTGTGTGTGTGTGTGTAAACTTAGTGTCACTTTCTTATTTCTCCGAATTCTTCAAAATAAAGAATGAAGTGATGGTGGGGGTGGTGTTCTAAGCTAAAAGAAAAATAGAAAGAGAAAAAGAAAAGATAAAGTTCCCATCGCTGGAATTTAAATGACAAAAACATCACGGAGTTATACTTGGAAGTTTAGAAAAGTCTTACATATTTTTACTATTCCGCTTATAGACAGACTTTTTCAAACCACGTGTATACTGACCAGTTTCGTTGCCGAAAACCTTCAGCTTTTCCAGTATATTTCTAAAAACTTAATAACCTAACCATATTCAGCATTGAGTACGAATGTGAAATGGTAAACCATTGGCGTATTTGTGAGTCCTGGTTGAGAAATTGTTGGTGAAACACGATCGTCAAACAGCTGGAGGCAAGATTTGATGGCGCTTGCACCCGCGTGTTAATGTTAGGGGCCGTGGTGAATATCTTGTTGAGTAAAACACTCGGCCAAACGAAGGATCTACGATTGGCTTCTTGTAATCGCTGATGTCATTAGAGAGAAAGAGAGAGGGAGAGAAAGAGAGAGAGAGAGAGAGAGAGAGAGAGAAAAGAGACAGGAGAGACAGAGAGGAGAGAGAGACGCTTGCGTTTTGCCAGACATTGGGGGAGAGTTAAGCAGGAGACATCCCCACTCCTATCATCGTCACCACCACTAACCGCAACAACAACGACACCATTTCTATAATCAACTCCGGCACCATTTGTACAATCGCTACGACCCTCAATACGTAAGACGGTAACTTGGCACAATTTTTAGAGCGTCGGATAAAATGCTTTGCACAATCGTTCTGGCTCTCTGTTGTAATGAGTTCGAATCCCGTAGAGTTCAACTTTATTTTGTGTCCTTTCGGAGGTCGGATAATGAAATATCATGACAGGGATCTATTCTTCTGTCTCCCTTCCCCCCCCCTCTCTCTCTCTCACACACACACACACACACCTCGGAGTTACCTATGTAGCTTAAAGACTCTGTTTTGTATCAAAGAGTGTCGGCCTGTAAGTTACGTGAAGGGTGCAAACACATTTCTACTGGGACCGCAGTATGAGCCCCAATGATAAAGATATTCGCTACGGGTTTGATCTCAGCGAGTGGTATATTAAACATTTTTATATTTTTATAGACTCGGCTCGACTCATACCTTGTGAGTGAAATTTTGGTAGCCGGAAATAGTATAGGAGTCCATCGGTTGGAATATACTTATAATTCAAAAAGGACACAGCATTGTCACACAATGTCACGCTGGTTCTGACCAAGAATTTAATCAAGAGTATACGGGTCTGTGTGCTGTTGGGCTTCTTGCACGTTAGCTCAGGTACATGTGGAACAACTGAATCCTCATTGTTGAACGACGGAGATCCACTACTCACTATTACAACCAACACAGATTTTCTCTAGTTATACTCGGCTGCTTATACATGTTGGTTTTGTGAGTAGGAACAAACAGCAGAATGCTTACCGTCGAGACGGACGGAGAATCTTACCATCGCTACCGATAATATAGTACAAGATACCTTGAAGCATGTAAAAATATGGTGTGGTCATGACTGGAAGGCCTTTGATTAAATAGGTCTACTTGGCGAAAATTAAACCCGGCGGCGAATTAGCAGGGTCGGGAGGGGAGTCGGACATAATGCTTTGCGATATTTGTTTCGATTAGTGGAGGTACGTGGCTTAGTGTTTGGGGGTATTCGGTTTGCGATCGTGAGGTCATGTGTTCGATTCTCGACGGCGCGTTGTGTCCTTGAACAAGATGCTTTATTTCACGTTGCTCCAGTCCAATTACCTGGTAAAATTAGGAGTACCTGTCATTCAAAAGGGCCAGCCTTGTCACATTCTGTGTCACGCTGAGTTTTCCTCAGAACTTGCGTTAAGGGTACATGTGTCTGTGGTGTACTCAGCCACTTGCACGTTAATTTCAGAAGCAAGCTCTTCCATCGATTGGATCAACACTCATCATCGTAACCGACGAAGTGCCGGAGTTTTTTTTCGACTCTCTCCGCTCTGAGTTCAAATCCTGTAGAGATCGACTTTGGCTTTCATCTTTTCGGAATCGATAAAAAACAAAAAAAAAAAATTAATAAATAATAATAAAATAAAGGGTACACCAATTCAAAGCATTGGCTTGGTGGAACTGCAAAACTGTCAAATCATATGCCTTGTTTTATTTGTTCCGGATCTTCGTGTTCTGAGTTCGAATCCTGCTATGGTCTACTTGGATGTTAGACTTGACCAGTCGCCCAGTTTAGTATCATTGTTCGACACCTAGGGCAGCTCTTAGCGGAATTCTCTCTGTTGAAAGCGTTCGGGTCAGATTTCCCGGTCTGAGGGCACCTTCCTTCCTCCTTCTCACAAGAACCGGATGCCCTTGTAAATTAACGGGTCATGGGTATTGCCTACTCTCTAGACTAATAACTGGTTCTCTGTCGGTTATGACGGGGAGGGTTCCAGTTGGTCTGATCAATGGAACAGCCTGCTCGTTAAATTTAACGTTGAAGTGGCTGAGCACTCCACAGACACGCGCAAACCTTAACATAGTTCTCAGAGAGATTCAGCGTGACACACAGTATGACAAGACTGGCCCTTTGAAATACAGGTACTACTCATTTTTGCCAGCTGAGTGGACTGGAGTAACGTGAAAAAAAGTGTCTTGCTCAAAGATACAACACGCTCCCTGGAATCGAACTCACGGCCTTACGATCGTGCGCCAAATACCCTCACCAGTCAGATGAGGAAAAACCAAAACCAAATGATCTTACAAAATATCTAACTCACTAGGGCCATCGTCACGCCACCGCCAGCGTCACGCTACCACCATCGTCACGCTACCGCCATCGTCACGCCATCGCCAGCGTCGTCACTCTACCACCATCGTCACGCTACCGCCATCGTCACGCCATTGCCAGCGTCACGCCACCGCCATCGCCACGCCACCGCCAGCGTCACGCTACCACCATCGTCACACCACCACTGTCGTCACGCCACTGCCACCCTCTCTCAGAAGCGACATCATCACCATCATCATCGCCATCACCATCATCCACCCCCCCCACCCATCGTCTTCAATTTCAACATTTTCCTTTTTACCTATTTTTATACATTTTTCTTTATCAGGGTCTCTCTTCTTCCCTTTTAAGGATTCTGCTGCTGTTTCGACTATTACTACTACTACTACTACTACTACTACTGCTACTGGTAATGGATGCGATAAAAGAAGAGACAAAAGGGAATTAGGGTAAGACAGTGTGTGGAGGGAGAAAAGAGAAGCAGAAGGTATGAGAGAGAAAGAATTCAAGAGACAGAGAGAGAGAGAGGGGGAAAGAAGGAGAGACAGGGAAGGGAAGAGAGAGAGAGAGAGAGAGAGAGAAGGAGAAGGGGAAATTTGAAGCGTGTTATGTGACGAGAAAGCGAAGACAAGAATGCAATTTATTACTAAAAGAATGCAACAGCGCATTGCAATGCAATGCGTTGTGAAGCAAAGCGTTGCTTGATGCATTGCAATGTAAAACGCGTGAAATAAATAAATAAATAAACAAATCTTTTCGCTAAATGCAAAAACATGCATCAGGTGAGTGATTTGTGTAGGAATGAGGAACTGATGTCGCTTCTGTGCCGATAGGGGCTTTGTCAAATGATATAATAACGAAAAGGGAGCTTGTATAATAGAGGGATATAGGGAGGTAGGGAGGTTGATACGAAGATACGCGTACACATGCGCGCATATAGCTAGATCGGTACACGTCTGGATATGTGTGCATACGTACATACATACAACATACATACATACATACATACATACATACATAATACATACATACATGCATACATACATACACATACACGCAAGCATACACACTACACATATACATACAAATACACACACACATGTCTGTGTGTGTATAGTTTCTTTAACCCAGTCGAGGGACTTTGTTATTCAGGACCAACCTAATTAATCTACTATAGTTTTTACATTCTTAAGAAGCTCGCTTCTCAACCAGATGGTTCCGGGTTCAGTCCCACTGCGTGGCATCTTGGGCAAGTGTGTTCTACTATAGCCTCGAGCCGACCAAAGTCTTGTGAGTGGATTCGGTAGATGGAAACTGAAAGAAGCCCGTCGTATATATATATATATATATATATATATATATATATATATATATATATATATATCTCTATTATAAACGGCAGTTTGTCTGTGTGTATTTCTGTGTGTCTGTTAGGTTGTACCCTCACCCTGACCACGGCTTTCAACCGATTCTGATGAAACTTGACACACACATAGCCCAATGTCATAATTCAAAACTAACGCAGCGAAAATTTTGAAAAGTTCCCCCAGTTCTGAAAAAAATCGATAAATTCGACATGGGGTCGAGAATCAGAAACACAAACCACGGACTGTCTAGGGGACGCAACTCGACCTTTTTAACTAAAAAAAAAATTTACCATCACTTTTTTTCCATTTTTTGGCTATAACTCTCTAAAAATGCTTTATAGTTATTTCCCTTACAAACCCGAGCAACGCCGGGCGATACTGCTAGTATATATATATATTATAATATATAATATATGTATGTGTCTGTGTTTGTTTCCCCAAAATATACTCTCTTTACTCTCTTTTACTTGTTTCAGTCATTTGACTGCGGCCATGCTGGAGCACCGCCTTTAGTCGAGCAAATCAACCCCGGGACTTATTCTTTGTAAGCCCAGTACTTATTCTATCGGTCTCTTTTGCCGAACCGCTAAGTGACGGGGACGTAAACATACCAGCATCGGTTGTCAAGCAATGCTAGAGGGACAAACACACACATATATATATATACGACAAGCTTCTTTCAGTTTCCGTATACCAAATCCACTCACAAGGCTTTGGTCGGCCCGAGGCTATAGCACAAGACACTTGCCCAAGATGCCACGCAGTGGGACTGAACCCGGAATCATGTGGTTGGTTAGCAATCTATTTACCACACAGCCACTCCTGCGCCTATATATCTCTCTCTATATAAACGGCAGTTTGTCTGTGTGTGTTTCTGTGTGTCTGTTAGGTTGTACCCTCACCCTGACCACGGCTTTCAACCGATTCTGATGAAACTTGACACACACATAGCCCAATGTCATAATTCAAAACTAACGCAGCGAAAATTTTGAAAAGTTCCCCCAGTTCTGAAAAAAATCGATAAATTCGACATGGGGTCGAGAGTCAGAAACACAAACCACAGACTGTCTAGGGGACGCAACTCCACCTTTTTACTCTCAAAAATATATTTACCATAATTTTTTTTCCATTTTTTTGCTATTTTTTGGCTATAACTCTCTAAAAATGCTTTATAGTTATTTCCCTTACAAACCCGAGCAACGCCGGGCGATACTGCTAGTATATATATATATATATATATATATATATATATATATATATATATATATGTGTTGTGTGTGTGTGTGTGTGTGTGTTGTGTGTGTGTGTGTGTGTGTGTGTGGTGTGTGTATGAGTGAATGTATGTATATATCTATGTGTGTATGTCTTTGTGACTGTGCCCTTATAGGTACCGCCTATAAAGGCATTGGTAGAACTAACCGATTCGGAACCGTTAACTTTCGGGAATGCGAACAAACTAACATTGTCAAGCAGTGCAGTAAACAAACACAAAGACATACAGGTGCGACACACATATGACTGAAAAATGCATTAAATATTACAGAACGTTCGGGTAGGACATAAACAGAAAGACGCTAATTCTTCATCAGTTATCGACCAAAACGACTAATTGTGTCTATGTCTCTCGTTTCAAATTACATTTGTTTACTTTCGTACGTTCACCTGTATTGTCTTGTTTGCTCGAGATCTAATTCTACGCAAATCTGGTGAGTGCCGCCGAGGCGGCGAGCTGGCGGAAACGTTAGCACGCCGGGCGAAATGCGTAGCCGTATTTCGTCTGCCGTTACGTTCTGAGTTCAAATTCCGCCGAAGGTCGACTTTGCCTTTCATCCTTTCGGGGGTCGATAAATTAAGTACCAGTTACGCACTGGGGTCCATGTAATCGACTTAATCCGTTTGTCTGTCCTTGTTTGTCCCCTCTATGTTTAGCCCCTTGTGGGTAATAAAGAAACAGATATACGAAGTTCCTAGTCTTATCGTTGAAGGCACGAAACTAAGTGTTAGTATTTTTGATCGATAACTGATGAAGAATTAGGGTCCTTCTGTGTCTGTCATACGTATACGTTTTATAGTATTTAATGACTTTTTGATTTATTGGGTGATTGAATTTCACGCATCATGAACTTTGTTAACAGTGAGTTTATATATATATGTGTGCGCGTGTTTATGTGTGTGTTACACATACATATATATTTATATGTACAAACACACACACACACACACACACACACACACCATAAACATATGTAAGACGGGCTTCCATGCAGTTTCTGCCAACCAGTTTCACACACAAAGTTATTAGTTAACCCTGCGCTATAGTGGAAGACATTTGCCAAGGTGCCGTGCATGGAACCAAACGAGAAACCATGTGGTTGCGAAACGAGCTTCTACACAGCCTTGCTTGCACCTAGACCAATAGAAAACGACGCGATGGTCACAGCTGGAACGTTATTGGTCTTAGATGTACTCAGTCAGCGCCGGCTTGCAGCTAAGCACCCACAACAACAATAGCAATGACAGTAACAGCAACGACTGAAGCAGTCTCGGACAACCTGCGGCCCGCGGGACTTTTTGACTGCCTTCGACCTTTTTTAAAGTGCGGCCCGCCTGATAATGAGCCATGGCTCATGCGGCTCCCTGATGATTAGCCATGGCTCATGCATCCCGTCTGATGATGAGTCATGGCTTATGCGGCCCGCGTGATGATTATCCATGGCTCATGCAGCCCGCATGATGATAAACAATGGCTCATGCGGCCCGCTTGTTGATAAGCAGTGTCTCATACGGCCCGCTTGATGATGAACCATGGCTCACGCAGGCCCTGATGATAAGCCATGCTGTATGCAGCCCGGCTGATATAGGCAACGGCTCATGCGGCCCGCCTACTGGTGAGCCATGGCTCGTTCAGCCCGCCTGATGATAAGCAATGGCTCATGCGGCGTCTTGCTGATTAGCCATGACTCATGTGGCCTGCTTGGTGATAAACAATGGCTCATGTAGCCCACCAGATGATGAGCAATGGCTTATGCGTCCGCTTTTTGAAAAGGTCTGCTAATGTCCGGATTAAAAGTAAGACATTGAGTACTTATAGAACGGGGGATGATAGTATTGAATAAAGAAACCGAAAAAATATAGGGGGACTAACTGCCAGTCTGTCAGTGTGTCTGTCTGCCTTTCCTGCCTGTGTCATTGCCCTCGTTTTTAATCCCTTTCTTTATAATCTTCCTCTCTCCTTTTCCCCTTTTTTTCAACTTTTTTCTCCTTGAATAAACTTTGTCGCCTTCTTTTCCTTTCAGCAGACATATCCAGTTTCTTTCTCAACCATGTTCCATGACTTTACTTAACCCTCTCCTTCTTCCGCCTACACATACACAAACGTGCCCACATGCATACACACATACGCACACACGCACACACACACACACACACACACACACACACACACCACACACACACACATACACATATAGAAACACATAAGCACATGCTCACGCACACACACACACATTCACACGTATGTACACGCACATGCTCTTACACGCACACGCCCAACCGCACACATGCACACACGTGCAACCACGCACATATACACATATGTACGTATGTTCGTAGACACACGCACACACACACAAACATAAAGACACATAATCACATATATACACATACATAATTACAAGTACATAGACATATAAGCACACACATATATACATACGACACGCACACACATACACACACATGTACACACAGACACACGTACACACAGATACGCGCACATCCACACACATACACACACACATGCATACATCTATCACTCTCAGACGATATACCCCCATACGCACCATGTCCCCCCACTTCTTCGCACAGAACCAACACCACTCCCACCCGCCACCGCCACACCTCCACTCAATGGTACACACAACTATCCATAACCTCCAAATCTCCGCCCCCACACCACGCACCTCTCCTCCACTACACATCTACTGAAGAAACTGCTCCACCTCCACACCTTCATCAGACTTCCATGTCACGTGTCCATCGCCACCGCTTCCACCCCTCAATCACTCGCCACCGCCATCACCACCAATAACAATAAGAACATACCAAGATCACCATCACCACTGTCACCACCATCTCCACCTCAACCACCACCACCACCACCACCAATATCATCACCATCACCATGACGACGACCACCAACGCAGCCATCTCTACCACCACCACCACTACCATTATCACTACCAACTTCATCACCACCACCATCACCATCACCACCGCTAACATCATCACCAACATCAACACTAATAGTTCCTCCGCTACCACCATCATCATCATCATCATCATCATCATTACCAGCACCAACATAATCACCGCCACCACCATAACCACCACCAACGCCACCATCACCACCACTGCTCACCACCACCAACAAGACCAACACCGTCTCCATCATTGCCACGATCACCACCACCACCACCACCACCAGCGCCAGCGCCACTACCGCCATCACAGTCATCACCATCATCACCACCAGCGCCACTACCGCCATCACAGTCATCACCACCACCACCACCACCGTTGCTCCCCCAGTGTCCCCACTCCTGCAAAACCCCTCCTCATCTGTATCCTTAGAAAAACATCCACCACCACCACTGCCAGCCTCACCACACACACGTCAACTCTTTTCTTATCCCTTTCTTATTCCTTTCTTATAACCGTGATTCTTTCATACATTTCCCTCCATTACCCAACTTTTATCCCATACTCCAGCAGTCATTTCAAACCGTCCCTTTCTCGTCCCCCGCTCTTTCCACCACCCCTACCATTTCCCATCTTCTCATGTCCCCTATTCTCTGTCTCACGTGCGGAATGTTGGAATTTCCCTACAGTTTGCTTTGTTTATTATTGGTGTTGTTGATGTTACTGTTATGCTCTTTGCAGCAATTTATTGAATAGCATTCAGTAAGTCATACATACTTCGCCTGTTTATTTACACACCAACTCACAGACAAAACACATCAAGCTATACATAACTACACATACATACATATTTATTCATATATACATACATGCGAAGATCAATATGATATACGTATATAATATCTACACACACACATACACACACACACTTATCCATGAAACATCTAAGTTTATCTGTCCTGTTATTTGTATTTGTATAAGATTTCGGGGTTTTTTTCCCGTCCTTGTTCTTTATATAGATTCGCTGCTTTCTTGCAAGGAATGTAATGCTCTTAGCTTATTTTTTCCTTGGGGCTGGCCAGATTGGAGCAACCTCGGGTATAACCAGCCGAAATTGCAAAGATAATCTGGAACTTGACTGAGGATAGAAAACTCCGAATGATCCGTACTTGTTTTCCTTGTATCGTCTGTCTGGATATTTTGTTTTCCTTTTTTTTTTTGTTTCACCTAACTGTCTGGATGTTTCGCGTTCTTGTCCCATTTTTGTACATATATATATATATATCACTTTATCTATTCATCTTCTCTTTCCTCTGATCCTTTGGTCTAGTCTTCCACTACCCTCCTATTTCTTTGTCTCGCTCTGCACTCACAGGT
>NW_021824243.1:10000-19852 GCF_006345805.1 Octopus sinensis | reverse complement strand
CCTTGTTTGTCCCCTCTGTGTTTAGCCCCTTGTGGGTAATAAAGAAACAAATTATTATTATTATTATCATTATCACATTTTGTATCTATATTCTATGTAACACTAAGCCAGCCGCCCCCACAGTTTTTTTCCTATTTTCGGTGCTTCTTATCCAGTCCAGTCCAGTCCGGATTGACCGCATACATTTGTTGACTCTCATGACGATTGCTCATACTAAAAGCACCAAACTGTCCTTAACTTAGATTACAATTAACCTTGTGAAGCATTCCCTATTTCTCTGCTTACTATCTCATTGACCTCATAATTCGAGCCGTATGCACCCCCTCTTTCTCTTCCCTCTCCCTCAGTATTCTGTTGATTATAACAACAACAACAGCAACAACAACAAAAGCAATTACTATCGTGGTAGTGGTTGCTGCAACCACTACCACGACGACAGTGATGGTCTCGACAGCGACGAAAACGACCGCCACTTTTACTACTACTACTACTACTTAAAGAGCAAGTTGACTCAGGACAGCTGATGTATTATAAGCATTTCCGATAAGGTTCATATTCTTATACAATGGACATTTACAAAATTGTTGATGTCCGGTTTGTGTGAATATCATACACAGCTGCTCGCTGCACAAACATGATAAGGCCATAAATATTCGTCGTTCTGATTAGGCATTGCTTATAATCTGAAGCACACTTAAACCTGTTTATATTCACGTGAAAGGAAGACTGGGAGAAGCCAGTGTCTGCAACGCTGTTTCGAATCCCCCTCTCTCGTTGGACGAAGTTATTTTACTCCCCGGATATATTCAGGGCTTTATCGGGGAGATCATGGATATAGGCAAGAAAGTCACAACTCTCACGCTACTACAATGAGTAAATATTTCATCCTTTTACGTGTTTCAGTCATTTGACTGCGGCCATCTTGAATGGTTTTTTAGTCGAGTAAATCGATCCCCGCATTTTTTTAAAGCCTAGTACTTATTTTATCATTCTTTTGACGAACTGCTAAGTTACGGGGACATAAATACTCCAATACTGGTTGTCAAGCGGTGATGGGGGAACAAACAGAAACACAAAGACACACATACATACATATATATAAATATGTATATATATATATATATATATATATATATATGACAGGCTTCTTTCAGTTTCTGACTAACGAATCCACTCACAAGGCTTTGGTCGGCCCGACGCTATAGCAGAAGACACTTGCCCAAGGTGCCACGCAGTAGGGCTCAACCTGGAATCATATTGTTGAGAAGCAAGCTTCTTACGACAGATGCGTCCGCACATATATATATATATATAAAGAATATGAGGGAGTTAGTTTTCACTGGTAATCTAAACGGATAGGTACGTTGTGTAAGTGCTCTAATTGGTCATCTGTTAGGTTCCAAGTTCACAGCTGAGGCTGCAGTTAGGGATCCGTAGAAGGCTTCCGAGTTAGCAGGTATATATTTGTTTTTTTTTATTACCCACAAGGGGCTAAACATAGAGGGGACAAACACGGACAGACACACGGATTAAGTCGATTACATCGACCCAGAGCGTAACTGGTACTTAATGTATCGACCCTAAAAGGATGAAAGGCAAAGAAGATCTCGTAACGTAACGGCAGACGAAATACGGCTACGCATTTCGCCCGGCGTGCTAACGTTTCTGCCAGCTCGCCGCCTTAGCAGGTATATATTAGAGGAAAAAGGACATCAAAAACCAAGGCAAGACGAGTATCTCAAGTGATTTAGAATATTTGATTAGAGTAAGGTGAATTTGAGGTAATTGATTAATTAATTAGTTAATTAATTATTGGATGTCTTACAGTTGTTTCCGGGATATCTCAAGTGATAGGTTAGCATCTCCATACACTGGATATCCCATCTGTATTCTTCTATCTATTGTTTTACTCTTTATTCTTCAATCTACTGTTTTAATCTTTATACTTCTCTCGACTATTTTATTCCTTTATAAACTATGAGTTCCCTATCTAGAACTTTCATACATACTCATCTTGTCTCTGACGAAGGAATACCCAGTGTATGGTGATGCTAACCTATCACTTGCGGTATCCCAGAAACGGCTGTAAGACATCCCAAAATTAATTAATCAATTAACTAATTAATTAATTAGCTCATATTTACCTTACTCTAATTGAATATTCTACATGATTTGAGATACTTGTCTTGCCTTGGTTTTGTTGTCCTTTTTCTGCTAATATATGCATATATATATATACGTATATGTAATAATATAAATAATATATAGATATATGCATATATACATACCTATATGTACATACCTACATATATATGTATATATACATGCATATATGGGTACAGGACATCAGAGTACGTAGACACAATGAGAAAACGAAAACATAAAAACAAAATATAGAAATCGAACCTTTTTTCGAGTAATGAAAAAAAAATACTAAACAAACAGAGAAACGAGACATACAACATAAAGAACATTCCCCTTCATCAGTTGTCCCTGTTTCATCTACTCCACGTTTTCGAAGGGAAGGACAATACGTGACTTTTTTGAAACAGTCCTTCCCGCAAGATTTTTTGCGGAGAGTGAAAGTGGTAACAAGAACAGGACAGTGAGAACAAGACAGTAAAAACAAACGATAAGTTTTATCTTTTTAATATATATATATATATATATATATATACACACATATATATATATATTGATAAAAACGGTAAGATAACAAAAGAAAGAAAGAGACCTCGATATTATGTAAATAGAGGAAATTATCTGTAAATGTAATATGTGACAATTATTCGGTTTGTCAAAGATAAACTCCCGAGTTTCGGATGCCGAGGTGGAAATTCATGCCGCCATCTCTTCAGTTCAGAGTTTATCTTGGCAAACGAAAATTTTCACATATTAAAATTACAGATATATATATATATATAGATATATATATAATATATATATATATATATATATATATATCTGTAAATTTAATATGTGAAAATTATTCGTTTGCCAAGATATAAAACTCTCTCTCTCTGAATATATATATATATATATATATATATATATATATATATATATATATATAGATAGATAGATAGATAGATAGATAGATAGATAGATAGATAGATAGATAATCAGGAAGTTAATCATTAGCCGGTCACAGAGTAACCAATGGTTTCGCACCCATAAAGTGCTTAGCCTTATATAATATATATATATATATATATATATAGTATGTCAGGTCACTTTCGAATGCTACTGGTAACATGTAACCTGTTGCATGGTCGGGTCGTCGGCGACTAAACGGCAACCCCTCCAAGCTTGCTTGGTGAGGAGCTGTTTATTGGACAACCTGAGGGATGAAAAACAAAACCCGTCAAAGGGAGAGGAACTCTTGAGAGTCAACGGCCATCCAATAAATGTCTTCAGGATGTATCATGCACGGGGACATAGAAATAATTGGACTGAATACCCTATCGCGCGGTTAAACCATTGGGGTGAAGGACTCCTAGCTTTTGTTAGGGCATCCTTCTAGGAGAAGGTAACTCAGGTAATTGGATAACTCCGACATAAAACCTGCGGCTCAGTGGTTACCGATGATGTTGACTTGTTCTTCTTTTCGGATTATGGCTGCTGTTGCTTAGTGAGTGGGATTGACTCAGTGCACAGCCTTTCCTCACTTTAACAAAAAATCTTCTTGCACAAGCATTGCACGATAACAACATTGATTAAGCTTCGTGCAATGGCCATACTCGATAACGAGGGGGCAGCCACCGTATAAATATATATATATATTTATATATAACTGTTATATTTTAAATTCTCTTTTTATTAATAATTTCACCCGCTGAACGGCGGCTATGTCGAAGCATCGCCTTTGATAGTTGTATGTTTATCATAAACACCTCAGTGTCCTGTTTACTTCTAAAATTTTGTTCTTAATTTTACTGATTGACCAAGATGGCATTTTGATATAACACCAGTGCTTTGGTTGCCCACAACGATGTGTCAAACACACACACACAATAACAACAACAGCACGCACTTAGACTTTTTGAGGTTATATCACGAAAGTAACTCTTAAGACTAAATGCTTTATAAATGTAAATAAACATTAATTAACCGAACTAATTAGTTCCCCTCCATTTTTAACATGTTTGTGTGAGTATATATATGTGTGAGTAGTGCGTATAGACGCACACGCGTACACAATGCATATGTATTGTATATACACAAACACACACACACACACACACACACACATATATATAATATATATATATATATATATATACACACACATACAGTCGTACACACACTGTGAGAGACGCACATATACGCACAACAAAAAATGTACGTAAATCTACTCACACACGCACGCACACACAAACACACACACACTCAACACTTTAAGTCTTGATCAATATCTTTGCCTACATCCGGTTAAAATTTCTTCAAGTGTCTTGAATGGCTTGCTTAGAACCACTCAAATAAAAGACATTCTGATATTCCGTGAAGTAAAATTGTTACATAAATCGCCTTTATTAACGGCTGTTGATATTATTATAATATTTGTTGTATTATCTTAGGTCCGATCTGATCGTGCAGTTTCTAACCAAAGATTTTCCAGTTTTGTCCATGTCGTCCATTTTTTCCTTATGTTATTTTTGCCTAGGGTACAGGATATGGTAGCTCAGCTGCGTGACGTTGCATGTACGGCAAGTGAAGACCGGAGTCACAGCCAGAGACTCTAAACTCTTCCGTGTCTTGTGTTTGGAAATTGATTCTGACTCCTTGTTCAGTATTTTCGTCTGGATTTTCCCCTTGAGACGGCAGATCGAGAAATATTTTTTTTGTAACTAAACACTTTCAAACTTCGGACACTGGTAGAATGTGTCATGTAAAACATCTTTTACTCTTAGCATTTTTGAGAAAAACTTATATTTTCAAAGTTATTTCGTGTTAAAGTAGTCGTATTTCGATAATTTCAACCAATCAATGACGTGTATTCAGCTGAATAAAATTACTGCCGTTGTTTATCAACAAGAACTTCCGGCAGTGTATATTTCATTTGTCGCTGTTATTTATGACATTGTTCGTGCGTTTGTACTGGTTTTAGCTTTAGGGTTAGGGTCAGGGTTAGGGTTTTAGGGTGAGGATTAGGGTTTTAGGAATAGGGTTAGTGTTAGGGTTTTAGGGTTAGAGTTAGAGTTAAGGTTTTAGAGTTAGGGTTAGGGTTTTAGGGTTAAGGTTCTATGGTTAGGGTTATCTATCTATCTATCTATCTATCTATCTATCTATCTATCTATCTATCTATCTATCTATCTGTCTGTCTGTCTGTCTGTATATCTGTCTGTCTGTCTATCTGCCTGCCTGTCTGTCTGTCTGTCTGTCTATCTATCTATCTATCTATCTATCTATCTATCTATCTATCTATCTATCTATCTATCTATCTATCTATCTATCTATCTATCTAACTATCTATCTGATTGGGTTGCGGCTATAGTAGAAGACACTTGCTCAAGGTGCCACAATGTGGGATTGAACCCGAAATTACAGGTTTGCGAAGCGAGCTTCTGAACTACATAGCCATGCCTGGCACACACACCACACACACACAATTCATCAGGCGTTTTTATTAGCTTTCAGATGTGTATGTGTAGTTGTATGTGGAATTTGTATGTACGTACGTACATATGTATGCAAGTATGTATGTATGTATGTGTGTGTGTGCATGATAATATATATATATAATATTATATTCTATATATATATATATATATATATGGGTGTGTGTGTGTGTGTGTGTTGTGTGTGTGTGTGTGTGTGTGTGTGTGTGGAGTATGTACCTACACATTATTTTATAAGGAATAAAGTTAGTAACCAAAGAATAACAAAAGTATTTTTAGTGCCAACCTACACAAAATGGAATCGTGAGAACAGAGTAAATCTACACAAATTCTTCATCTCTAAGAAGACACACAAACGCATACACACACACACACACACACACACACACACCGATACATACAAACATACATACATATGTATGTATGTGCGTGTGTGTATAAATATACAAACACAAAAACATTCACAAACAAATCGCAATGAATTTTACGTATTGTCGTACTCTTTTCCAAAGACACACACATACAAAGCGAGAGAGAGAGAGAGAGAGAGAGAGAGAAGAGAGAGAGAGGAGAGAGAGAGGGAAGAGAGAGAGAGAGAGAGGGAATGAGAGAGTTCTATAAAAGCCCAACACAAAATAAAAATACAGCACTGAAGTTGCACTCCACATTATTAAATTTCAATGGTGATTATATTTCTAAACATGTAGCAAGGGTGGGTATATTGTTAAACGGGTACATAGATAAATGTGTGGCAAAGTCAAGTATATCGTTACGCATGCAGCAATTCTGGATGTATTGTTGAACATGTTGCAATTGTTGAATGTATTGTCAAACATGTGGTGATATCAAGTGTATTGTTAAACATGCAGCAACGCCAGCTGTTAAAACATGTGGCAATGGTAGGCACATTGTTAAACACGTGGCAATGTTGAATGTATTGTTAAACATGCGGCAATGCTGAGAGTGTTGTTTAACATGTAGCAATAACCGGAGTATTCTTAATCACGTGGCAATGCAGGGTGTATTGTTAAGCATATGGAAATATGGTTATATTTAACAAGATCCTACATGTTGAGTATTGGAATATTTTGATAGTTCGCTCTCTTGCTGAGACCCCCTTCGGTCATGAATGACCATGGGATTGCACCTAGAAAGTTACCCTCCCAGGCGCAAGTCCGGGCAAGGTTGTTTATGGAAGACCAGCAGTCGCCCATGCATACCAGCCTCCCCTCTCCACGCCACCAGTGTTATTCAAGGGAAAGGCAAAGGGGCCGATACAGCTTGGCACGTGTGACGTCGCAACTCATTTCTACAGCTGAGTGAACTGGAGCAACGTGAAATAAAGTGTCTTGCTCAAGAACACAACACGCAGCCCGGTCCGGGATTCGAACTCACAACCTCTCGATCGTAAGCTCGACGCTCTAACCACTGAACTATGCGCCTTCACAGTTCGCTCTCTTATTATTTGTTAAATAGATATATATTGCTGTAAAAATCCGTTATAGACGCCTGACGCAGTATTAGATTAAAATGGTCATTTACACGCGTGCGCGCTCGCACACACGCACACACACGCACACGGTGATACGGATACACACACACACGCACGGTGATACGGACACACACACACACATTAGTGCAGAAAATGAAATGAGTTAGAAGGGTTCAGTCAGCGCGCTCGTGTGAGTACGTGTGTATATCTGTGTGTCTGCGTATGCGTGTGAATGAGTATATGAATGCGTGTGTGTGAATGACTGTGTACAGATGTGTGTAGCATGTGATAAAGTATTAAAAAAATTGTATTTCCTGTATACAAAAGAATCCAGTGGAAATTCTGCAGGAGGAGGAGCACATACGTGTGAATACGAAAATACCATGAGAAGTGAAGGAGCAGACGATCGCCTCAGAGAATTGCCGCCATTTTTATAAACCAACCGTGGAAAGAAATAATGAAATTAAACTTATGACCTTTCTCCTTTATTTTCAATTGACTTGTTGGTACCGAGTGGAACTGGTTGGGAGGGTTTTCATTTTCTGGGTTGATTGACCATGGCTGTATAATGTAGTAGGCTGGATCCTCCTGGGGATTGAACCATTATACCAAAGAAATAGCAACAATGAGTTCTTTTAAACAAATGCCACAGGTTAACGAGTATAATGAGGATAGAATGTTTCCCTTTCTCCCTGTAAGTATGTATGTCATTCAGTTTATTTCCAGATTGTTTGAAATAAAAAGAAAGAACCGGTTTCTAATCCAGATCCAAATTTCCTTCACTGGAATTTCAACATCAAAACAACAGGGTTATATGTATGTATGTATGTATGTATGTATGTATGTATGTATGTATGTATGTATGTATGTATGTATGTATGTATGTATGTATGTTGGACTCAAGAGTCATCTTCGTAGTCATAAAGCGAGACAGATGAGTGACAACTTGGCCACTGGTGGTGGTGTAACACACCATACTTATCATATCTGTCGGGAATGTGGAAGAGAGTGTAATTCGGCAGGAGGACTTAAACGACATGCAAAGGTACATGAAGCCCAGTTGCAACTACAGTCGTCTATTACCGGTAAAGTTTTTAGTTGCCAATTCTGTACAAAACATTGCAGATCTTTAGCTGGGCTAAAAAGTCACATTCGATCACAGCACCAATAACAGTTAAGCTTCGTGCAATGACCATACCCAATAACGAGGGGGCAGCTATCATGTATGTATGTATGTGTGTATAATGTATGTATGTATGTATGTATGTATGTATGTATGTATGTATGTATGTATGTATGTATGTATGTATGTATGTGTGTAGTATGTATGTATGTATGTATGTATGTATGTATGTATGTATGTATGTATGTATGTATGTATGTATGTATGTATGTGTGTAGTATGTATGTATGTATTCTCATGCTTCTAGTTGCATATCTAGACATGCTCATATATATTTAAATGATAAACTTCTGGAAAGTTTTACAGATTTTTACAGTTCCAGTGATGGATTGGATCTGTAGTCTTCGAATTAGCTTTTTCTCCTTTCTGGTTTTGAGAAGCCTAATTTTTCAAGATTGGTATTTAGGCAGTGTGTTACAAATCCCAGGACCCTAATAGTTACAGGTATAAATGTATGTGTGTCTCTTCTATTTTTTTAATTATTATAAATCTTCCACTGAGGAGGGAGCCGGTTTCCAACAAAGATACAAGGCTCCAGCTTTGGGATGTAGCTAATACAGACAAATACAAACATTTGGAACTTGAGAAAAGTCTTGCATATTTTTACAGTTCCACTTAGAGATTGGACTTGTAATGTACGAATCAGCAGGTCAATTTCTCTTTCTTCATCTGAAGAAGGAACTGGTTTCTAACAAAGATACACTACTTGATTGGTGCCTATTTTATCGACTCCGAAAGGATTAGCAGCAAAGTTGACCTCAACAGAATTTGAACTCAGAACGGGAAGGCGGACAAAATGTCAGGCGTTCTAATGATTCTGCCATCACGCCGTCCTGTATCAAATAATATTGATTTCAAACTTTGGCACAATGCCAGCAATTTCCGGGAATGGGATAAGTCGATTACGTCAACCCCAATGTTCAGCTGTTACTTATTTTATCGACCCTGAAAGGATGAAACGCAAAGTCGACTCCGGTGGCATTTGAACTCAGAAAATAAAGTCGGAAGAAATGCCACTAAACATTTTTTCCCGCTGTACTAATGGTTCTGCCAGCTCGCCGCCTTAATAATAATGATGATAATAATAATGATAATGATGATGATGATGATGATGATGATGATAATAAAAATAATTTTTTACGTTTATATATTTGTTGTGCAAGATTTTTGATGTGAAATCGTGTGTTGAAACAGATATTGTTGTATTTAGTAATGGTCATTTTGCCAGTTTAGCCAATAAAAACACACGCACTATATATTTGGTGTTACTTTGCTTCAGCGTTATTTATTTTTTACATTATTCTTAATCTTATTTCGGCCAGAGTTCTTTCGTCACACTCCTGTGACCGCATCAGTGGTCCTTTGCTTTTTTTCTTTCTTTTTTTTGTGTGTCTCTCCTTACTAACCACAAAGGCTAATATAAATAAACATAAAGGATATACAATAACAGTAAAAGACAAAAACCAGATGATACAATGGGTTTCCCTCGTGTAAACAATAAAAAACAATAAATATTAAACAACGTAGGAGAGGCGCTTTAAAGGTCCTCGTGGAAAAAT
>NW_021824243.1:0-5000 GCF_006345805.1 Octopus sinensis | reverse complement strand
TACCACACAACCACTCCTACACATATTATACACCTGATAAGTTGGGATTTGTTTTCAGTCCCTCATCTGAAGATCTTTCAGAGGCACCTCTGATAATTACGAGAAAGGCATGAATGTCACATCACGTTACTTTATCCCTTTATCATTTCCACGATCTCTGGAGCCCCTAATAGCAACGCAGTCAGCCAATAAGAAGCTGTAAAAACGTAAACCCAATATTTTTATAAGAAAATCCGGATCGATATTGCAGCGATCAAACGAATGTACTGGGCAGATCCCTAAGTCAGAGGGGACATTCGATAACATCAGTACCGTCACCACCATCACCGATAACATCAGTACCACCACCGCTACCGCCGCCGCCACCACCACCACCATAACATCACCACTACTACCACAATCACCACCACCACCACCACCACCACCACCACGACCATCACCACCATCACCGATAACATCAGTACCACCACCGCTACCGCCGCCGCCACCACGACCACGACCACGACCACGACCACCACGATCACCACCACCACCACCACCACCACCACCACATTGCCACCGTCGCCGCCGCCGTCACTACCACCACAACCATCACCACCGCCGCCGCCACCACCACCACCACATGCACTACCAGCACCAGCATCACCACCACCAGTAACACTACTACCTGCACCACCAGTACCATCATCATCACCATCATCATCATCATCATCATCATCATCATCACCATCATCATCATCATCATCATCACCATCGCCATCATCATCATCACCATCATCATCATCATCATCATCACCATCATCATCATCATCATCATCATCACCATCATCATCATCATCATCATCATCACCATCATCATCATCATCATCATCATCATCACATCATCATCATCATCATCATCATCACCATCATCATCATCATCATCATCACCATCGCATCATCATCATCCTCATCATCATCATCATCATCATCATCATCATCATCACCATCACATCATCATCATCATCACCATCGCCATCATCATCATCACCATCATCATCATCATCTCATCACCATCATCATCATCATCATCATCATCACATCATCATCATCATCATCATCATCATCATCACCATCGCCATCATCATCATCATCATCATCATCATCACATCATCATCATCATCATCATCATCACCATCATCATCATCATCATCATCACCATCGCCATCATCATCATCACCATCATCATCATCATCATCATCACCATCATCATCATCATCATCATCATCACTCATCATCATCATCATCATCATCACCATCATCATCATCATCATCATCATCATCACCATCATCATCATCATCATCATCATCACCATCATCATCATCATCATCATCATCATCATCACCATCGCCATCATCATCATCATCATCACCATCATCATCATCATCATCATCATCACCATCATCATCATCATCATCATCACCATCATCATCATCACATCATCATCATCATCATCACCATCGCCATCATCATCATCATCATCATCATCATCATCATCATCATCATCATCATCAATAGTCCTCCCCCCAGCCCCCCACCAATCACCATCGTAATCGTATATTTCGCGGTTGGTTAGATTGTAATGACTTATCAGATAAATCAGTTTAAACAGTGGAAAATATAACTAATGAAAGGAACTGAAGCGTGACGAGATGAAGGAATAAATTGCATCTACTGTTGTTTTAACGATGCCGCCGCCGCCGCCACTACCACCACCATGGCCACCACTACCACCAATACTACCACCACCACCACCACCACCACCACCATCATCACCACGGCCACAGCTACGACGACGACGACCACTACCACCACCACAACCACAACCACTGTCAGCAACATGTATGACACCGCTACTACTTCCATCAGTACCACCACTTCTACTAATATTACAAATTCTAGTCATAAGTACGAACCCCTTGCCACCAACTAGAGTACATGTCCAGAGTACTACACTGCACCTTCATATATCATCATCATCATCATCATCATCAGCAACAATAGCAACAACAATAAACCAGACAGCGGAGAGAGTCCAACATGTCTAGAGGTGCCTAGAGTTTAGCCCCTGGTCAACACAATCGACCAAACCTGTTATCAAACACAAATCAGCGAAGATCACCTCACCAGTATTTGTTTTCTGGAATATTGCATCTACGACTTCATTATCAAATGAATCAATGTTTTATTTTTCACTCAAATTCTATTTAGGGATCTTTTCCCTTTGAACGCAGATCGAGAAATTAATTTTTTGTAACTAAACACTTTCAAACTTCGGACAGAAATGTAAATAGACCCAATCTGTTTCTTAAACGAGGGACATATTCATACGGCACAGAATGTTTTCACCTCAATAGACGTCATTGATTGGTTGAAATTGCAGAAATTGAAGAAAAACAACAACAAATATCTTACAAACTATAGAAGTTTCTCAATAAACCCAAGAGAAAAAGATGTTTTATAAACACATTCTACCAGAATACGAAGTTTAAAAGTGTTTAGTTACGTGGAAATTATTTTAAAAAACTGCCGTTCAAACCGAAAAGATCCAGCATCTTTTATTCTTAGCGTTTTTGAGAAAAGTTTCTATTTACGAAGTTATCCCGTGTTAAAGTTGTCGTATTTCGGTAATTTCAACCAATCAATGACGTGCATTCAGCTGAATAAAATTACTGCCGTTGTTTGTCAACAAGAATTTCCGGCGGTGAATATTTCGTTTGTCACTGTTATTTATGACATCGTTCGTGCGTTTGTACTAGTTTTAGCTTTAGGGTTTTAGGGTTAGGGTATTTAGAGTTTCACACACACAAGTTAGTGGAGAACCTTGTTACATGCATTCTACGTCTGCCCCATAACGGGGGAGACTTCAGATACGACAATTTTGAAAGCAACTTTTTTTTTTTACTGTTTTTGCTTGCAACTAACTCGGTATAGCTGTTCTTAAGTGGAACAACCGTTTTAAACAGGACAAAATGAACCTAACAATACGAAGGAAAAGGCACTAAGTTGAACTAAATATATATATTATATATATATATATAATATATATATATATATATATATATATACCGGAGTAAACACATAAATGTGAAACAAGGTGGAAAAAAGAGTACTCAAATACCAGTGGTAGAGTAATATGCTTTATTTAAAGCAGCAGAAAATTCAACAAAACCTGTTACTCTGAGTTTCCCGTTGCCGTTCATCGGACAGTTTTTGCTATGTATATATATATGTATGTATACACACACACACACACACACACACGAGGGGTGCTGAAAAGTTCATGGTTTTGTGTAAAAGAAATTACGGGAGGATCAGTTAATTATGATTCTATTAAACATATTCCTCTCTCAGAATCACACACTTATTGCAGTGATCCTTCAGTTTTTCTAAGCC
Source organism: Octopus sinensis (assembly GCF_006345805.1). Taxonomy (NCBI): domain Eukaryota; kingdom Metazoa; phylum Mollusca; class Cephalopoda; order Octopoda; family Octopodidae; genus Octopus; species Octopus sinensis. The sequence continues at coordinate 1,564 of NW_021824243.1, read as the reverse complement.
CTGTAAAAGAACTCAGAAGGTTGGGCCTCCAACCTGGCCTTTTGTGATATTCTTAAAGCTAGGAACTTTTCAGCATCCCCTCGTGTATACACCACAAAAACTAGGAAACCGGCCCTATGAGCCTATATGACTTAGCAAGGCGTTTATCCATACTCTTTACTCTTTTACTTGTTTCAGTCATTTGACTGCGGCCATGCTGGAGCACCACCTTTAATCGAGCAACTCGACCCCGGGACTTATTCTTTTGTAAGCCCAGTACTTATTCTATCGGTCTCTTTTGCCGAACCGCTAAGTAACGGGGATGTAAACACACCAGCATCGGTTGTCAAGCGATGCTAGGGGGACAAACACAGACACACAAACACACACACGCATATACATATGTATATGCGTGTGTGTATACATATATACGACGGGCTTCTTTTCAGTCCCCGTCAACCAAGTCCACTCACAAGGCTTTGGTCGGCTCGAGGCTATAGTAGAAGACACTTGCCCAAGGTGCCACGCAGTGGGACTGAACCCGGAACCATGTGGTTGGTAAACAAGCTACTTACCACACAGCCACTCCGGCGCCTATAGGCTAGTGTTACACAATATGTACAAAGGATGTTGACTCCTGTCTCATCATCCTCTTCATAGTACACAAAAGGCAGATGATGAGTACAACATTGTCTAAAAAAGACAAGTGTTTGCGACGTGTTTATATGGACTTGCAAGTTGTAATGATGTCCGGGGACCACAGGGTTAATGTAGGGCTATGACCTACTGCCGGTCCGGAATAAAGAAATGAAATTGGTGGTGCTTAGTAGAAAGTGCAGGCTCCACAGTGGTGAGGCGGTGAGTAAGGATAACTTTAGAGCTTTCAATTGAGAAGAATGCAGGAAACAGAACAACAGAAAAAATACAACAATAACTGCAGCAGGTCACAGAAACGGATGTTCTCAAAGCACCAGCGATTGGTGACTCTGGAAAGCAGGATTTGTTTCATTCTTGGTGCCAGAAGACGACCATCGGCGGCCTCTCTCCTTCTGTCTGTCTGCTTTTTTTGTCTCTCTCACTGCACCATACTTTGGCGACTATGAAGAGGAGATGGAGGAATGGTAGACTCTTGGGAAAGTGGTGAGAGTGAGAAAAGGAAGAAAGGAATCAAAGAAATGACTGAAAGATAATGGGAGAGAGAGGGAGAGAGAGAGAGAGAGAGAAATAAAGAGAAAGAAAGCGAGGAAATGAGACAGAAAGGAAGGCAGAGAGAATAAAAGAAACAGAGAGAGAGAGAGAGGAAGAGAGAGAGAATGAATTAAAATAGCAGAGATAGGGAAGAGATGTCGAGAGAGTAAAAAATGGTTGAAATAAAACTAGAGAAGGAGAGCAAGATATTGAGAGAGAGGGATGCTGGAGAGAATGGTGAGAGAGAAAGAGAGGGAGAGAGCGAGAGAGAGAGAGGGAGAGAGGGAGAGAGAAAGAGAGGGAGAGAGAAAGGGAGGGAGAAAGAAAGAGAGGGAGAGAGAAAGGGAGGGAGAGAGAGGGGTGCCATCAAGACAGATAGGTCGATAGAGATAGGTAG
>NW_021824242.1:5000-18455 GCF_006345805.1 Octopus sinensis | reverse complement strand
TATATATATATATACATATATAAGAAAGTAAGAAAATGGAGATATACTATTTATAATAATTATTATCTGCAGAAATCAAGCATAGACCTTTACAGCTGTTTCAATTAAGCCTAAAAGATTTAAATACCAATGATTAAAATCATTATATTAAGCAAAATCTCTTCAGAGGGGTAGAAAAAATATATACCCGTTAGGTTTTTTTATGTGTTCTATTTTAGAATACATCACAGCCTAATATAATGATTTTAATAATTGCCTAATATAATGATTTTGATAATTTCTATTTAATCTTTTAGGCTTAATTGAAACAGTAGTAAGGGACTATAGTTGATTTTTGCAGATAATAAATTTTCATCAAAAGCTATGACTCCATTTTCTTACTTCCTTTTGAATGATTATAAACCATGCTTTGTATACAAACCTAGTGTTTTATGAATATTATCATTCACAACAAATATTAGGTATTGAACCAGTAATTCATTTGATGATGCCATCCATTAATGAGGCTAATTTAACCTCAAATTGAATTTATATATTGTCTACTCACTTGTGTGTGTATATATATATACATATATATATACATATATATATACATATATACATATATATATATATATACATATATATATATATACATATATATATATATACATATATATATATATATATACATATATATATATTCTTGTATATATACATATATACATATATATATATACATAGAGATATATATATACATATAATATATACATATATATATACGTGTATATATATACATATATATATACGTGTATATATATATATACATATATATATTTATCCACTCACACATACATCTATAAATATCTACCTATTAATATATATTTTTTATATAGTGAGTATCCGTTCAATCTTCGTGTGTGTGTGGTGAGAGAAAGCGGGGTTGGGTGGAATTGATAGGTACATACCTACGTACGTACATACATACATACATACTACATACATACATACATACATACATACATACATACATACGTACGTACATACATACAGTCGTACATACATTCTGAATCTATATCACTATGCGCGCGCACACATACACACAACCGCACGCACGCACGCACACACACACACACACACACACACACACACACACACACACACACACACACACACACATGCAGAGCCGCACACGCACGCACACACTCGACCTAACGTCACATCTGGCTGCTTACTTCGAAATGCTTGAGCGGTCGCTATTTCACATTCGTTCATTTCTTCCTTCTTCTGTCTCTTCTTTTACCGTTTTTATTTAAGTTTATTTAGCTTATTTTAAATTCTTTTCATTTCTTTCTCAAATATATTTGATATTCTCCCTTTTTTTTTTGCTCGTTTCTTTTTCTTTCTTTTTTTTTTTTTTTTTTTTTTTTTTCATATGTCTATCAAACAAACCCGGAACCACTTTTCTATGATTGTATCGTTTGCTTTCAAAATGGGAACGAACGATGCCTGCTCCCTTAACCGGTCGATATGAAAAACAGGATGGATTAGTCACTCACTGTTGCAGCTCTCGGTCCCGCTTTTCACACACACACACACACACACACACAGTCCTCTCTCTTGTTCTCTCTCTCTCTCTCTCCTATTCTCTGTCCCTATCACACTCTCTTTTCCTCTCGCTTTTTCTTCTTGTCTTTTCTCTCTTTCTTATTCTGTATGCCTTCTCTCCTTCTCTCTCTCTTCTCTCTCATTCTCTTCCCCTCTTTCTCTCCTCCACTCTCTCCCGTCCTCTCTCCTTCTCTTCCCCTCTTTCTCTCCTCCTCTCTCTCTTCCTTTATCCTTCTCTCAATCTTTATCTCTTCAATTTCTCTATCTCTCTCCTTCTTTCTTTCCCTCTCTATCTATCTCACTCTCTCTCTATCACTCTTCCTCTCCCTCTCTTTCCCTCCTCACCCACTCGTCTTCTCTCTCACTCCACCTCTCTTTGATCTCTCCCTTTCTTACTCTATCTCTCTCCCTTACTCTCTATCTGCTCCCCCCTTCCTCTTCCTCTACTTATCACCCTCTCTCTCCACCTCTGCCCTACTCCCTCTCTCATTCTTTTTGTCTCTCCGTCTCTCTTCCTCCAAACTTTCCTTCCCTCATTGTTCTTATATCACCTCTCTCTTTCCTGTTCGTCCTTTAATAATAATAATAATATAATAATAATAATAATAATAATAATAATAATAATAATATAATAATAAATAATAATAATAATAATGATAAAATTATAATATTATATAATAATAATAATAATAATATACTAATAATAATAATAATAATAATAATAATATACTAATAATAATATAATAATAATAATAATAATAATATGATAATGATAATATAATAATAAAATATAATGATAAATATAATAATAATAATAATAATAATAATATAATAATAATAATAATAATAATAATAATAATAATAATACTAATAATAACAATAATAATAAATAATAATAATAATAATAATAATAATATAATAATAATAATAATTAATAATAATAATAATAATAATAATAATAATAATAATAATAAATAATAATAATAATAATAATAAATGCCCTGATGCAGTACCAGGCAGTGGCTCATGGCTTCTGATCTTAACTGATTGGAAGTGTTATCATGTACATGTGTGTTTGTCTTGGTATAAAAGATGGGCTACAGCAAATATTCTGCTCAATACCACAGATTTGCTTGTCAGTTGTTTGACCTTAACCAGTTGAGCATGTCCCTTAGTGGCTGACGATATGTGCATCTTGATCACGAGCAGAAGTAGTGGGGGAGCATCATAGCCATGTGTTGAAAGGGATTCTTTGGGGTTTGAATAGTTCACCTCTGGAAACATGGGTGGTTCTTTCAACATCCTTAAACACCCTTATCAGGGACCGTTTGAGCGGGATGGGCTACTCAACCTGAAGAAAAACTATTCTAACTGGCCCCACCTGCAAGGTCATGTGCTGTTTATCCTTGATATGAGATCACCATGTCGCGAATATGGTTGTGATGCATGTGCCTGGTGTACCTTTATCAGACGGTAGTCATGATGGGTATATTGGGCTTCGTATATTTTACCCCAGTGTCACTTTGATGGCATGAACTGCTCTCTCACTCAATAATAATAATAATAATAATAATAAATGCCTTGATTTAGTACCAGGTACTAGCTCTCGTGGCTTCTGATCTTCACTGATTGGAAGTGTTATCATGTACATTGTTTCGTCTTGGTGTAAAAAAGGGCAACAGAAAATATTCTACTCAATACCACAGATATGCTTGTCAGTTGTTTGACCTTAACCAGTTGAGCATGTCTCTCAGTGGCTGACGATATGTGCATCTCTGATCACGAGCAGAAGTAGTGGGGGAGCATCATAGCCATGTGCTGAGAGGATAATCCACCTCTGGAAACATGAGGTTTTCGTTCAACATTCTCAGACAGCCTTTATTCAGAAATCTTTTGAGCAGGATGGGTTACTCAACCAGAAGAACATTCAACTAGGCTCCACCTGTAAGATCATGCGCTGTTTATCTTGACATGAGATCACCATGTCGCGCACATATGGTTGTGATGCATGTGCTTAGTGTACCCTTATCACACAGGTAGTCACGATGGGTATACTGGGCTTTGTATATTTTACTCCAGTGTCACTTTGATGGCATGCACTGTTCTGAGAATTGCTAAATCCTGTGGGATGCAACGGTCCAGTGCAGAAACCAGACATCGGAATCTGGACATCGTTGTGGTGTATAAAAAAGAAAGAACATGTATGATAATCGACATAGCATGCCCCGGTGACAACAGGATCGATGTGAAAGAAGAAAAAATAAACAACCATGACGATTTAAAGTGGGAAATACGAAAGTTGTGGTCAATAAGGAGGGGTGACATGATGCCAACAATAATTGGCGCATTTGGAAGTATCAGCACTCAACTGCCAACAATGCTGGAAAAGATTGGTGCAAGTGTGAAGGTAGAACACCTACAAGAATCAGCATTGCTTGGAACTGCAAGAATTCTTCGCAGGGTTCTTGAAGCATGACCAGTAAACAAGTGTCACCTTAGTCTGCTGGCTGTGGACAGCTGACATTTCATGTAATAACGATGATAACGATGATACGATGATAACGATGATAACGATGATAACGATAATGATGATGATGATGATAATGATAACGATAATGATGATGATCATGATGATGATGATAACGATAATGATGATGATGGTAATGATAACGATAATGATGATGATGATGACAACGATAACGATGATGATAATAATAATGATAACCATAATGATAACGATAATGATAACGATAATGATGACGATAATGATGATGATAACGATGATGATAACAATGATGACGATGACGATGACGATGACGATGACGATGACGATGACGACGACGATGACGACGACGATGACGACGACGATGACGACGACGATGATGTAATAGGATCAGTCTAGTGATCGTGGTAAAACGCAGCTGGTTAGCCTGTAAGATAAACACATCTGTTATAAAAAAAAATTACAAATGACTCGATAATAAACCGATAAAATTTGTTTATCAATGCATCAAATACAGTTCGATCCATATCGAGATCAGACAGAAAATTCCGTTATGAGAGGTGTTATACACCTCGATAAACATTACTTATAATGCGATAATCAAATCTCTGAATAGAAGGCACAGAAGAGGTAATCCAGTACTACAGCTGTTTCGAGAGTACACCAGGTGCATTTTACGTGACATCATGATGTACTTTTGAAGCAACTATAGTAATCGACTAGCTTTTCCAATCCCTTTCATTTACAGATATGCGTGCGCGTGAGAGTGTCTGCGTTCATGTGCGTGCGCGTGTGAATATCGTGATCTTCCCGCGTTTTATGAAGTAGGGTATGGTTTGGTCGATATGTTCATTATATAATATACAATAGAGATATACTGGTTTAATGCCACCAGTAGAATACTTAGAAAGGGTAACATATGGACACTCGACAAGGGAGAGAGAGGGGGAGCGAGGGAGGTGAGGGGGAGCGAGGGAGGCGAGGGGGGAGCGAGGAAGGCGAGGGGGGGGCGAGGGAGAGCGAGGGAGGTTAGAATATTGAATTAAATAATATGTTTAGATATGTAGGTGTGGGAAGATGTCAATGAGTGCGAGGGCGTGTGTGTATTGAAATACGCATCGTTAGGGTATATAATGAGAATAAAGATGCATTCGAGTGTAAGAATCTTCACGCATGCTCACTAATCTACGTCACACATATGCAAACACGTACGCCCATAATAATACGTCATCGAAGTTGCCTCACTCTCGCTCTCATAATTTCTCTTCCGGTGATATTCTAGTTCAGCATTACGAACTGAATTTACAGGTTATCTCACTTTCTTTATCTCTATCAATTATCTATATATATCAAACTGTAGTTGTGTGAGTGTCTGTCCCCTTCGATTTAGATTCCTAACTACTCCCACATTTTGCGGTGCAGTCTAACCAAATTCGGGTATCTTATAGTCGTGATTCATATCGAGCCCGTCTGAGTATTAGCGCGCGTCTACGTTGAGTTTACGATTTTAAAAATAATTTAACATAATTTTTTATTCCATTTTAATGCATAATTTTTCGTGTGTCGATGGCGGCGGAGTTGGCGTCCATGGTCACACCTGCACCTGTTTGCTTCTCCCCCTTCTTCCCTCCCTCGTGAAGCTGTGGGGAAGGGAGTGTAAGGAAATCAACGTCGTAAAGCGTTGTCAAGGAGACCAGCGTTCTTTTAGAACAACGACTTCATGGCTTGAAGACACCAAAACAGAAATGGCTAAGAAAGCCCGAATTGGCATCTATAAGGGAAGTAACTCTCTAAAAATGCTTATATAGTTATTTCCCTTACAAACCCGAGCAACGCCGGGCGATACTGCTAGTTAACAATAAAAATATGAATACGTACATACGGTTGTCCGGCGATGGTGGGGACAAACACAGACACACAAACACGCACATACACACATATAACACACACTCAAATTTATGCTGTTCGATTTACAGGGTTGGCCAAAAGTCACCCGACAGTAAATCAAAATTCCATAAATACTTAATATTCAATTTTATTTATTCATTCCATTTATGAATGTTTAATAATTGAATGCTGTGAGTTAGAATCACCATTTATTTAAACATTAGTCTTTTACTGGCGAAGTCGGATCTTTTCGGTTTGAACGGCAGTTTTTTTTTAATAATTTCCACGTAACTAAACACTTTTAAACTTCGTATACTTGGTAGAATGCGTTTATAAAACATCTTTTACTCTTGGCTTTATTGAGAAAATTCTATAGTTTGTAAGATATTTGTTGTATTTTTTCTTCAATTTCTACAATTTCAACCAATCAATGACGTCTATTTTAGGTGAAAACATTCTGTGCCGTATGAATATGTCCCTCGTTTAAGAAACAGATTGGGTTTATTTACATTTGTGAAGAAAAAAAGAATACCCTTCCCCCCACCCCTAACGCTAACCCTAACCCTAACTAACCCTAACCCTAAAACAGATTGAAATGCAATAGATCGATACTAGGGTTATAATTATGGGTGACAATTTCATATAACACCGCTAGAAAAAACTCATTCAGTTGTTAAACATAAATGTTGGAATTAAATAGTTTTGATTTACTGTCAGATGACTTTTGGCCAACCCTGTATAATATAGTTGAAATTTATAGAAAAACAAACGACGAAGACGGGTGTATGAACAACAATAAGATGTACTATTTTGATGCTCGGGAAAATGAAACAACTTTTTACGTTTCGAGCCTACGCTCTTCAACAGAGAAAAAAAATGAGAGAAAATAAACAGAGAGAGAAGGAAAAAAAACAACGGATCTTTTCGGTTTGAACGGCAGTTTTTTAAAATAATTTCCACGTAACTAAACACTTTTAAACTTCGTATACTGGTAGAATGTGTTTATAAAACATCTTTTTCTCTTGGCTTTATTGAGAAAATTCTATAGTTTGTAAGATATTTGTTGTTGTTTTTCTTCAATTTCTGCAATTTCAACCAATCATTGACGTCTATTGAGGTAAAAAAAAAACATTCTGTGCCGTATGAATATGTCCCTCGTTTAAGAAACAGATTGGGTTTATTTACATTTGTGAAGAAAAAAAGATACCCTTCCTCCCTAACCCTAAAACCGATTGAAATGCAATAGATCGATACTAGAGTTATAATTATGGGTGACAATCTCATATGACACCGCTAGAAAAAACTGCCGTTCAAACCGAAAAGATCCAAAACAACCTGTAGATTTAATGATCAAGTATGGCGACTGATTAGAAAAAAAAAGTTTGAAAGAAGAGGTTGGAAGGAAGGGAAATAATAAAGTGATGGTGATCCCACACGAAGGAGCGTATGCATGTGTATGTATGTGAGAATGGTGTGTGTGAATGTGTGTCTGTGTGAATAGAGGCTGGTGTGTGTGTGTGTGTGTGTGTGCGTGCGTGCGCGTGTGTGCGTGCATGTGTACCTATGTTTGAATGTGTGTTTTAGTCTCATCGCTTGACAATCGGTACTGGTTTGTTTACGTCCTCATAACTTAGCCGTTCGGCCAAAGGGACAGATGGAATAAGTACCAAATTGTTCGACTAAAGCTTTTGAGACGGTGCCCCAATGACTGAGGCAAGCGAAAGATATAAGATAAAAAAGATCGTTGCTCCACTCTGTATTACTCTTTTCTTTCTTTCTTTATTTTATCTTTTTATCGTTTACTTGTTTCATGCATTAGACTGCGGCCATATTTAGTCGAATGTATCGACTCCGGTACTTTTCTTTATTTTGCCGAATCGCTAAGTTACGGGGACGTAAACACACCAACACGGTTATCAGGCGGTGGTAGGGGGACAAACACAGAGTAAAAAACGTACAGACAGACAGACAGATACACACGCGCGCACGCTCACACACACACACACACCGCACACACACACACATATACACACACATACACACACAAATTACCATTCATTATTTTTACTATTCGTTATGTAGCTAAATTTAGATTGAATTAAATGGAATTAAATGTCATTATCATGCCTTGCCTAACTGTTTGCCTTTCCTCACTACTTTAACATGTACCTACTGGCTCAAAGGGAAGTCACCTTTAGCCGTTTTGAGCAAGACAACCACATAGCCACAACTTCAACGGTTGTTCAAACTGGAATTTTGGTGGCACACCTCTTTGAGCACTCGGAACGCACATCTGTTAGTTTGAGTCATTCTGACGAAACCTCCTCATATCCTATCTCTCTCTTTCTCTCTCTCTCTCTCTCTCTCTCTCTCTCTCTCTCTCTCGCTATATGTGTGTGTATGAGTGAGGCGTGTGTGTGTGTGTATGTGTGTGCGTGGTGGGGGGCTTCTTTCAATTTCCGTCTACCAGATCCTCTCAGAAGTCTTTGTTCGGCTCTAGGCTATGGTAGAAGACACTTGCCCAAGGTGTCGCACAGTGGGACTGAACCCTGAACCATGTGATAGGGAAGCAAGCTTCTTACCACACAGCTACGTTTATATTATCATTTTCCAAGACTGCGAATTCGTTAGATTTGAAATTAATAAATTTCTGGCTGCTTCGAGGAGAAAATATACCTTCAAAGTTTCACTGCTTCTCATGGCAAAAAGTTCTATATGGTTGACTTCACATTTAAGTATTAACAGAAACACATAGCAAGTTGTATTTCATACTGCATTCTTTAGAGATGTTCTTTAAAAGCTAAATTTACGGGAAGCCATCTGTACGGTTAACCTACGTTCCACAAATTATCGAGTGCATTTGATTTCCCGGGAACAACTTTCACAGCCTTTGAAGTAAATTATAAATTATTCTAATTAAAGTGATTGCCGTTTGGAATTATAAATGGATTTTTAGCAGAGCAATGAGAGAATTCGTTAAGAAGTCAACAACTTAAAAGGGTTCCAAAATACGGTGAAGGTGTGGCGGTGTGTGGGGAAAATAAAAGGATCAATGGTGAAAACTTGAAAGCGTTTCTCCCAGCATGCCTATGAGGTAAGGCTCTCTTTCATCTCTGTAGCTGTGACGGGATATCATCTTGAAGGGTTTTTACTCTTCCAAGTACATTTTTTTGTTGTTGCTGTTTTGCTTTCTTTTTAAAGTCAGACATTTATTCTATCGCTTTCTTTTGCAGAGCCGCTAAGTTACCGAGACATAAACAAACCAGCACCGGTTGTCAAGTGAAGTGAGGGGAACAAGCATACAAACGCATATGCATATATATATACTAGAGAGTGTTGAAAAGCTCATGGCTTTAAGGGTGTCACGAAAGGTCTGGTTGGAGGCCCAATCTTTCGAGTTCTTTTATAGGGCTTAGAAAAATTGTGTGTGAATCTGAGAGGGGAATATGTTGAATAGAATTATAATTAACCGATCCTGCCATATTTTCTTTTACTTAAAAACCAGGAGCTTTACAGCAACCCGTCGTGTGTGTGTGTGCGTGTGTGTGTGTGTGTGTGTGTGGTGTGTGTGTGTGTGTGTGTGTTGCATTCAGTCATTTGACTGCGGCCATGCTTGAGCACCGCCTTTTAGTCAAACAGTTCGACCCTTGGACATATTCTTTGAAAGCCTAGTACTTATTCTATCGGTCTCTTTTGCCGAACCGCTAAGTTACGGGGACGTAGACATACCAAAATAGGTTGTCAAGTGATGGTGAAGGGACAACCACAGACACGCAAATACACACACACACACACACACACACACACACACATACATATATATATATATATATATACGACGGGCTTCTTAGTACTCAAATAATTTGAAATTCAACTCCGACGTCTTTATCGAGGAGTAGTTCCACAGCGTACAAAGTGGCTATAAAAGAAAACCAGGAGAGCAAGTATCATGCAGTTTCGAGTTCCAAAAAGGTGATAGAAAGCTATGTTCCAACTACAGAGGCATCAGCTTGATCGATGCGGCAGCCAAAACCTTTGCAATCCTTCTTCTGAAGTGGTTCCAGACCATCCGTGTTGTTCTTACTCGTCCTTCTCGGGATGGCTTCCGTCCTAGGAGAGTGTGTGTTGATCAAATCTTTAGTCTCCGGTGGTGGGCGCACCAACAACCTACCGTTCTCTGCTTCCTCGATTTTGCGGCTGCCTTCGACTCGGTGGATCGAGAGGCCCTCTGGCGTATAATGCAGGCGGACGGTATCCCTGTGAAGCTGCTAAATCTCATACAGGGCTACTATCGTTCAACGAAGGCTCGTGTGAGGGTCTATGGCGAGGAGACGGAGTCGTTTGATGTCACTATCGGTGTTCGACAGGGTTGTGCGCTCTCGCCAACCCTATTCAATTACGCCATCGATTACATTCTTTACACTGCGCTTTGGGACTACCCGGGCGTAGAGGCTGGGAGAGGAGTCGTGGTGACGGATCTGGCCTACGCAGATGACATCGCGCTCTTGGTCTCTAACCGGGCAGATGTCCAAGATGCTCTCGAAAGGGTGCATGCAGCAGCGGCAGCTGTTGGTCTTCGGATCAATGCTGGCAAAACCAAAGTGATGACGTCTCTGGTCGCAGCAGATGACTGGCAGCCAATCGTTCTCGAGGGCGTGGAGCTGGAGGATGTGGAGTTCTTAGTCTACCTGGGTTCAATGGTGGTTCCAACGGGCCAGGGCGCAGCCGAGGTCGAGCGTCACATAGGTGCCAGATACGCATTCGTGCGCCGCCAGTGGTGCCTGTAGGACAGAAGAGAGATCTCCTCGGTGATCAAAGGGCGAATCTACCAGGCCGTCGTTCGTATTATCCTCCTCTATGGTTGTGAAACATGGCCTATGAGGGTAGTCGATCAGCGAGGGCTGGGGGTGTTCGACAATGACTGTCTCCGCCGCATTCTTCGCTGCCGATGCATTGATCGGGTTCCTACAGCCGGTCTTTGTCATCGCCTGAATCTCCGGCCCCTCACTTCGGTGCTTCTACAACGGCGCTTAAAGTGGTTCGGTCATGCAGCCCGGCGTCCAGAGGGTGAGCTGATTCGCGATGTCCTCCTCCCACCTCCACTTCCCAAATGGCGCAAACGCACGGGCGGGCAGCTGAAGACCTGGGCAACGACGATAATGGAGGACCTCTCCGAACTCTCAGGTCCGCAGGTGGTCGGTCTGCGCAGATGGAACCGCGAATGGCTCGCTATCTCCAGTGACCTCGCACAGGACTGTCGAGCGTGGGCCGCCATGGTTCGTGATGCCATCAGGACCAGAGATAAAGCCGACTCAACCCGCCCTGGGTGAACGCCGTCACAAGTACAAGTACGATGTAATAAGACTACTTAATGTAAAATACGTGTTTGGTGGATATTAGTTATTGCATTAATATTAGGTTGGAAATTAAGGCGGCGAGCTGGCAGAAACGTTCGTGCCGGGTGAAATGCTTAGCGATATTTCGTCTGTCTTTACGTTCTGAGCTCAAATTCCGTCGTAGTCGACTTTGCTTTTCATCCTTTCGAGGTCGATAAATTAAGTACCAGTCAAGTACTAGGGGTCGATCTAATCGACTGGCCCTCTCCTCCAAAATTTCGGGTCTTGTTCCTAGAGAAGAAAAGAGTACTGGATCAGTGTAGACCACTTTGCGGATCCCTGCTATATAGGTTGTTTAATAATTCTCTAGTCTTTCCCAAACTTCAACAGAAGCCTTAAACAATTTATGTAAGGTAATGCAATAACAGTTTTCTTTTTCATTTATCGACATAATCTATTTTGCTTAAACGTCTCGCCTATATTGCTCTCGGGTCCTTTTAAAACATTTGTATCATGTACACATTGAAAGGTTTCAAGCAAATTAATTACAGAATTCTATTTTAATATTTTCCATATTTGTGAAAGAAAACTGATAAAGTTATTAAAAGATTGTTCAGTTTCAATGAATGTATATTGAATACCCTCATTCAATGAAATTTCAACAGCTATGCTTACTTTACACATTCCAAGACTGGCAGCTCAGAGTGAATCTCGCGGAACAGTAAATGTTCGCAAACCAGTGCATCGTACAAACAACAACACCCTGACCCAGACACAATGATCTCTTCCAATTCCACCAGACAGATGGGCGTGTGAGAACTGACTGTGTCACGCGAGGAACACATGGAGGAAGCTCATGAGAAGAAGCTTGCCATATAGTAGGAGTTGATAGAGCAGCGCCGAAATCTGAGCTAACAGGTACGTTGTAAAGCATTTAAAGCGAGCTGCTTGAGGTTTGTGAGGCGGTCGTTCTGCAAAGCTGTGACTGGGCTTGGAATTTATTGGTGCCGCAAAGAAGACGGCCGTAAGTTTCATTACGGAAGCAGCTACAAAGGCCATTAGATGGTTTTGGATAAAGAAATCAGACCAGTGGTTTTCTGCTGCTGGGATGCAAGCTGGGAATTGATCAACCCCTGCTGGGTCAACTGAGCGAGAGGGCCTGATGTAATTAGACCCAGATCCTGCTGGGACCTCAAAAATATCACGGATGAGGCATCCCAGAGCATCCGTGAGATGTATCTTGGAACTTACTGCCTGGAAATTTAGATGGAAGATATGTTTTACTATAGAATAATAGGTGATACCGTCTTCAACTTCCTCTTTTTCTCTTTGCTTCAAACCACCCAGTTCCATCATAGTAACTGGCTGCTGTTATACTCTCGACTTGATACTAATAATTTAATTTTATCGTTCTCATCGGACTTCATAAGTCTTAGGATATCTTTCAAAACGGATAATAAATTTATAGAAAGTCCCTAAAGAATTATCTTTTAACATAACATGGTTGATTTCTAATGACGACAAAAGATGATCATAGTAACTTGTGGAGTGTTAAAAATCTCAGTACTTTGTAATTTCAAAAAGTTACTATTCAACCAAAGCTGTATTTTATACTCCAGAAGTTGTCATCAAACAATATCGTTTTCATCCACATTTATGGTGAGGTACTTCTTTGACAGTCTAGTACGTACGCGAAACCAAATTCTCACAAAACAACATGAAATCTTACAACATTCTATGATATAGTTACATCATATTTCGTAAGGCGGCGAGCTGGCAGACTCGTTAGCACGCCGGGCGAAATGCGTAGCCGTATTTCGTCTGCCGTTACGTTCTGAGTTCAAATTCTGCCGAGGTCGACTTTGCCTTTCATCCTTTCGGGGTCGATAAATTAAGTACCAGTTACACCCTGGGGTCAATGTAATCGACATAATCCGTTTGTCCCCTCTGTGTTTAGCCCCTTGTGGGCAGTAGTGAAATACATATTTAGTATGTCACTATCAGTCAGGCGTGGGCAAGGCTGTGTGGTTAAGAATTTGTTTTTATTTTTGCAAACTAATCCGGGGCTCAGTCCCGCTGAATGGTGTCTTGGGCAAGTGTCTTCTGCTATAGTCCCGGACCGACCAATATCCCGAACCCTAA
>NW_021824242.1:0-2500 GCF_006345805.1 Octopus sinensis | reverse complement strand
CCACTCCTGCGCCTATATACATGACACACACACACACACGCACGCACACGCACGTTTTCAAAGGCATGTATACGTCTATGTATCAGCACACAGCGTAGAATTACCGGTGTTGTGGTGAAAATCGATTGAGAAAAACCATCGAACAATGAATAATAGTTGACAAATCATGGCAACAGTCCTCTACCACCAACATGTGTGCTTGGTGCGTGTGTGCGTGTGTATGCTTGTGTGTGCTCGTGTGTGTGTGTGTGTGCGTGTGTGTGTACACATACGCTTATACGCATACAGACACACACACACACACATACACACACACACACACATCATCTCTATCGATTTAGCTCTGCATTCTCTCCTTATCTACTTATCCATCTATAAACTGTCACCCTCTCTTTATATATATACATTCTCGCTTGCCCTATCAGCCCATATATCCACACGCACACACGCATGTACACACACACACACACAGACACACTCACTTCCATCCATACACACGCGCGCGCACACACACGCATGATTTCCGTATATTGTTATATACATATATAAATAATATATATATATATATTATATATATACTATATATATATACATATATATAATGCATATATATATATCATATATGTATATATATACATATATACATATAATATATATCATATATATACATTATATATATACATATAATACATTTATATATATACATATCACAATATATATATATATATATATACACATACATTATACACAATCCATATAACATATACATATATATACATATATATTGCTATATATATATATATATATATATATATCCATATATAACATATATATACATATTATATACATTATATATACAGGTATATAACATATATATATATATATATATATACATACAATACATATATATATATCTATAATATATATATATATATATATATATATATATATATATATATATATATATATATATATATATATATATATATATATCTATATATATACAAATATATCATTAGGAATGGCCTAAACAGGCCATTCGTCCACCAGAAGAGCACCATAACTCAACCGCCAAGTAGTGCAATTCGGAAAAAAGGCCATTCCTAAATTGTTATATTTATATATTTAGTCTTTGACTATTTTCTCTTTTCCACTAGCCGCTGGTAGCGATAAATTTTTACTGAATTTTTTGCTACCCTAAATTGATTAAAAAAATATATATATATACATATATATCTTCTATATATATAAGACTGAGAATGTGTGTTTGCCTGTCCGTCTGTGTGAATCCCTAAAACTTGAGAACTACACAACCAATTTCATTCAAATTTTAGACATACCTTACTTAGGGTCCAAGGAGTGTCATGAGCCCCCAAAAATGTTTAACTACTTGTCTAGGGCGAGCCCATAGCAATATCATATATTCTCCACTATGAATCCCTAAAACTTGAGAACTACACAACGAATTTCATTCAAATGTTACACATGACTTACTTAGGGTCCATGTAGTGTAATGGGCAAAAAAAAAATGTTTAACTTCTTGCCTAGGGCGAGCCCACAGCAATATCACATCTTCTCCACTATTTCAGTATTACTTGTTAAAGTGAAACAATATATATATATATATATATATATATATATATATATATATATATATATATATATATATGGATGTGTTATATATATATGTTATATATACATGTATATGTATATATAGATATATAGATATATACATGTATATTTATAGCTGTATATGTATACATGTATATTATACATGTACATGTATACATGTATATGTATAGATGTATTTCTATAGTTATACATGTATGTCTAGATGTATATATAGATGTACATGTAATATGTACACATATATATACACATATATACATGCATACATATATACACCCATACACACATACACACACACAACGATCCACCTCACCCCCACACACATACATAGGTGCAGGTGTGGCTGTGTGGTAACAAACTTGGTTCCAAAACACACGGTCCTCAGTTCAGTCCCACTGTGTGGTAACTTGGCATGTGTCTTCTGCTATAGCCTCAGACCAACCAAAGCCTTGTCAGTGGATTTTGTAGAGAGAAACTGAAAGAAATCTATTGTATGTATGGGTATGAATATATGTAAGTCTATGTGTGTGTCTTTGTGTTTCTCCCTCATCACTGCTTCACAACTGGTGTTCGTTTATTTACATCCCCATAACTTACTGGTTTCACAAGAAGAAACTGATAGAATAAGTACCAAGCTTATCAAAATATAAAAAAGCACAATGCAGTGTCTCATATATTTGTTTGCCCACTCAGTTGTATCTATCAATTTATCTTTGTGTGTGTGTGTATACATACATACATATATATATATATATGGATTTCGTGGACAGGAACTGAAACAAATCAATCGTATATATATATGTATGTATATATGGTATATATGTAAGTGTATGTGTTTTGGTTTTTGGCAACATGAATGATAATAGAGAAA
>NW_021824241.1:17500-19500 GCF_006345805.1 Octopus sinensis | reverse complement strand
GCGTGCGTTCCGTCATTAATAAATAAATAAAACATATGCATATATACATACATATATGTACGTACCTACCTCTACATGTATATGTATACATATATGCATGCATATATACATGTAGAGGTAGGTAGTACATATATGTATGTATATATGCATATGTTTTATTTATTTATTAATTTTTTTTATATATATACATACATATATATAAATATATATGTGTATATATATATACATATATATATATATATAGTCAATGCATTTATATATATAGAAACGAGGAATGCATTAAATACTACAAAAATACACGTAGGACAAACACAAGGACCCCAATCCTACCTTAGTTTACATATATATATTCTTTTATTCTTTTATTTGTTTCAGTCATCTGACTGGCCATGCTGGAGCCCCCCCCCCATTAGTCGAACAAATCAACCCCAGGACTTATTCTTTGTAAGTCTAGTATTATTCTAGCGGTCTGTTTTGGCGAACCGCTATGTTGCGGGCATGTAAACACATCAACATCGGTTGTCAAGCGATGGTGGACAAACACACACACACACACACACACACACACACACACACACACACACACACACACACACACACACACACACACACACACACACACATACAAACACACACACACATACAAACACACACACACACACACGGCGGTCTTCTTTCAGTTTCCGTCTCCCAAATCCATTCACAAGGCTTTGGTCAGCCCGAGATCAGAGCAGAACACACTTGGCCAAGGTGCCACGCAGTGGGACTGAACCCAGAACCATGTGATTGGCAAACAAGATACTTTACCACACAGCCACTCTTGCGCCTATGCATATATTATATTTATATATACACACTCACACATAGATATATGTATATATGTGTGTGTGCGTGCGTGCGTGTATGTGGGTGTGTGTATTCTTTTATTGCTATCAATTCGTGGCTCGTGGCTATGCTGGAGCACCAACGTTATTTTTTTCTCCTATTATTACAGTCCATTATCATTACTGGGGTTTTGGGCATAGGCAGGAGTCTATCAGTGCTACTCTTGGGTTTGTTGTTGTGCACTGGCCTTCACTCACTGGAATCTGTTTTCGTCCGTTCCACGCAGAACTCTCAAGTTTTTGGTAGGTTATTGAAAATAGTTTCGTTTTTAAGATCTAATCTGTTGCATCATCTGATGAGATGCTGGTGCCATTGACTCTGTGCAGTGGTGCTTTCTGGTTCCAGAATTGCAATAGTTCTTCTTGATGCTAGTTCTTTCAAGATCTTGTGTCTACAGAGTGTTTCATACGAAGAACTCGGAATTTATTCGGCGTTAAATTCTTTGTTTGCTTCATCGCACTCATGTATTGGCTGAAGCACCGGTGCCTCTGATAGTTTCATATCATCGACATAGCTAGTGGAGGGTGGGTCTGATGGAGCCACTTTAGACAGAAATATTCGCAAGACAAGTACCTTGGGATGGAAAGATTCTACTCAGAATGATTTTATCCATTGAGGGAGCAATATTATTCACTGCAGCACCTCGACCCTGTCTCTTAAAAAATCCCGAAGCCGTTCTCCTAGTTTCCCAAAAATGTTGATATCATCTAGTTTGTGGCATACCATTCCGTGATCAACCCGTTGAAAGCCTCTCTGAGTCGAGATATATCGCATCCGTGTTTGAATGGTTGAGAAGCTGTTTAAATACTCAAATCGTAATACGGAAAGCTTCATATCGAAACTGAAACTCAACTGTTGGGGTTAATAAGACAGTTTCTTCTAAAGAACTTAATCAATTTTCTCTTGATAATTATTTCCATGAGTTCATTAAGTCAGAGAGACAGGCCCAGAATCTTCAGCATCTGTTCTTATTTTTCTCTCTGATGGTTGCGAGATATACATTTTTAAATAACTTTTTTTGAGTTTACCATTTGCAAAAAAAGCTTCTGAAAAACATCCAAATTAGATTTACTTCGGATTTTTCATGTTTTATATTTTTTAAAGAGACACCAGAG
>NW_021824241.1:5000-12500 GCF_006345805.1 Octopus sinensis | reverse complement strand
TATGCTGCTGCCGCATTATGTCGTACGTGAATGAGAGGATTTGCATCCCCAACCAAGAATTTTTGATGTAACACATGTCCTTGTGGAAGCTGTGGTGCGCGGCTGAAGGGTCACAGACATACATTATGCATTGTTATAAATCTGTCTAATAAAGGCCCGAAACATATGTACCGCTGAATCTTCGCATCATGTTTTTATTTTATTTTGATCAATTATATATATATATATATATATATATATATATATATATATAATATATATATATACATTATATAGAGAAGAATACAGTGTACATTCAAACACATAAGAGATACCAGGCAATAGGATACCTGACTCACAAGAAAGAGCAGCTAAATTCAAAGCCACTAATTGTTGTAATTCCAAAAGTGATTGAAAAATAAAAACGTTTACCTTACTATCCTAGACCCTGCAAGGTTTCTGCAGACTTAAATACAGATTGAAATAAAATAATTTCAATCTATATCTGGCGCTGCTTCTTCAGTAGGTTGCCAGGACTGAACACATAGACATTGGCGCGGTAGATTCGAAAAGTTAGAGCATATAGAAACGTAGCTGATCATTTATCGCTCCGTGCCTATGTGTTCAGTGCTGGCAACCTACTGAAAAAGCAGCGCTAGATATAGATTGAAATTATTTTATTTCAATCTGTATTTAAGTCTGCAGAAACCTTGCAGGGTCTAGGATAATAAGGTAAAATTTTTTATTTTTCAATCACTTTCGGAATTACAGCAATTAGTGGCTTGGAATTTAGCTGCTCTTTCTTGTGAGTCAGGTATCCTATTGCCTGGGTATCTCTTATGTGTTTGAATGTGTACACTGTATTCTTCTCTCTATAATGTATATATATATATAATATATATATATATATATATATAATATATATATATATATATATATATATATATATAGATATATATATATACAAATTGAGATAGGGGTTGTAAATGCAACCCTCCATGGGATAACATATATCCAATATACTGCTAGTGAAGTACCCAACAAGGTAAAATGTTTTACCACAAATTCATAATGCAAAATAAGAAAATGGAGAAATACATCTAAATCAAATATCAATTACCAGATAATACCCAATCACATACTTTATTAAACCACCACATAAGAAACTGTAGGGTTAAACATAAAAAAGTAGAACAAAACTGTACATAAAGGAGTGTACATAAAAAAGTGTACATAAAAAGTGTACATAAAAGAGTAACGTTATACAATAAGTAGAACATATATAAGAGAATATAAATATAAGTAAATATAAATATAAATATAGATTACATCTTACAGCTGTTTCGGCCATGTAGATAAGTATGTCTCATTTTACTTATATTAGCCTTTTATGGTAGGTCAATATGTAGTTATAAATGAGACATTTACAAAAATATCATAAGGCCTCTTCGGATGACAGACATATATTTTGTAATTTAGTGAATATGTGTGGATGTGTCGGGATGTATTCATGTGTGTGTGCATGTGTGTGCGAGTTTTTGTGTGGATGTGTGGGTTCAGGGCTGGATGTGTATGTGTATGTTTTTCTTGTGCGGTGTGGTGGAGGTCTGGCGGCTCTCGACAGACCAACCGCAAGGAAGACAATGATAATTTAAATTCAAATCCAATGTTGTATTTATGTCATAAGGAAAATTACAAATTTGAACTATGGATCTGCAACTATGGATCCTAATGTAGTGTAAACAGAATGCTTGTACTTCATACTTCGTATGTATATGCGGATATTTAACCCTTTGCATGGTATTGTAGTACTATTGTGACTATATTGCTAATAATGGAATCTATAAATTGTTTTTCTAGTATTAGCGTTATTAATAAAAATATGAATGATGATATTGGTAGCATTAATGGTATTGACAATGATAATGATGCTAACTTTAATGACACTTTAGAAATTAGTAGGAATTAATATAATGTACTATTGACTGTATATCTACATTTAGGTATTAATATGTGTATGTTTATTATCACAATATTAAGTTGAAAAACTGTAACGTTGAATGTGGAACATATGTATGTTTACTAATTTATATTATTTATATCATTATGTATATGTATATATTTATATGTATAGGAGTGTGAGTATATGCACTCATATGTATATGTATATGTTGTATTATGGGTATGTACCCACACCCATATAGGTATATATGTAGACTGATTTATATCACATAATCTCCGAAGAGGCCTTATGATATTTTGTAAATATCTCATTTATAACTACATATTGACCTACCATAAAAGGCTAATATAAGTAAATGAGACATACTTATCTACATGGCCGAAACAGCTGTAAGATGTAATCTATATTTATATTTATATTTACTTATATTTATATTCTCTTATATATATTCTACTTATTGTATAACATTACTCTTTTATGTACACTTTTTTATGTACACTCCTTTATGTACACTGTTTTGTTCTACTTTTTTATGTTTAACCCTACAGTTTCTTATGTGGTGGTTTAATAAAGTATGTGATTGAGTATTATCTGGTAATTGATATTTGATTTAGATGTATTTCTCCATTTTCTTATTTTGTATATATATATATATATATATATATATAATATATATACTACAAAATTAGAAAATGGAGAAACATACTTAAATCAATCAAACATCAACCATCAGATGATACCCAATCAATACTTTATTACACCATTACGTAACAGTAAAGGCATTATACAAAATATATTGTAAATATAATTAGACAAGGAAATAGAAATATAAAATATAAAATATAATATATAATTATATCTTATCTGACAGCTGTTTCGGCCGTAAGGGCAAGCATGCCTCATTTAACCTATAAGCCATATAAGGCAGGTATAAATGAGACATTAGCAAGGATGCCCCACGGCCTCTTCAGAGAATTTAATTTATTATAAGTGTGAAAAAATTTTTTTTTATACATATAAATATAAAAATATAAAATATAAAAACGTGTGCATAGACACTCATAATACTACACACATATATATACTTATTAATACAATAATACAAAATAAACAAAACAAAATATATCAATATATATTAACAAACACAGTTATTCTACATATTGGGCTACTAGTTCCAAAAACTAACCTACAGGAAAATATATGCACACTCATATTTAAATTTAAATCAGACCTATACATAAAAAATAATAAAAAAACACACAGTTCAGTTCATAAAATTATAAACCTATAAAAGTCAATAAAAATTACTATTAATATTAATAATAATAATAATAATAATAATAATAATAAATACAATTATGTCTGTACCAAGTACATCAATCGGACATCTACATATCTATGAGTCTGATTATTCTGTCCGCTTGATATTGATTATTCTAGATTAATTCGATTGGCTTATAGTTTTAAATTTGAATCACAAAAGAAATTTTACGGTCAAGAAACGCACATACGTACACGCAACGTATATGTATGTATGTATGTATGTATGTATGTATGTATGTATGTATGTATGTATGTATGTATGTATGTATGTATGCAGGTATGTATGTATATATATATGATAGATGTATATATATATATATATATATATATATTAAATATTAAAATTACTACGTCTCTCTAAAAGAGAACAGCGGCAGCGTTCCCGGAAAATAATAGTTATCGCCATACTAATATGGCATTCTTATAAAAATAAGAATAAAGCTGTCCGCTTATTAGCTCCATGAGGCCATCGCCTTAAGTTAGCTATTTGATACACAAACTGTATCCATATAACCTTCGAACAAGGGAGGTCAGTCGCTCCACACTACTTGCCGGTCAAGTAGTGTGGAGCGAAGGTTATATGGATACAGTTTGTGTATCAAATAGCTAACTTAAGGCGATGGCCTCATGGAGCTAATAAGCGGACAGCTTTATTCTTATTTTTATAAGAATGCCATATTAGTATGGCGATAACTATTATTATATATATATATATATATATATATATATATGTAGTATTCGTGTGTGGGGATGATGTCGATAAATATATGTTAGTTAGTTAGTTAGTTAGTTAATTTGGCTCAAAAGCAAATAGCAAGGCCATGTAGGGGGACATGGAGTTAAGTACAGGGTGGTGTTCATGTAAAGAGTTCAGGCCACTTGAGGTCCAGGGAGGCTTTGAACAAAGCGGTCGTCGGCATCTTCACCATCTCATCTGGCAGCTTGTTCCACGGATCCGCAACCCGGACGGAGAAAGCTCCTCTCCTTCGATTGAGATGAAATCGTCGCAGGTAGAGCTTTTCGGAATGACCCCGCAGCCGACGCTCCGGAGCAGGAGTGAAGAACAGCTCTTTCGAGAGGTTACACTTCCCGCTTATGATGTTGTGGGCGAGAATGAGATCACCACGGCGGCGGCGTTTTTCAAGAATAAAGGTCGAGCGTCCTCAGCCTTTCTTCGTAGGACAAATTTTTGAGACCATGAACCAGGCGGGTAGCCAGCCTCTGGACTCTTTCGACGGGGTTGCTGTATGTCTTGAGGAGATAAGGAGAAGAGGCTTGATCCCGTACTCCAATATGGGTCTCACCAGCGTGACATAGAGTGGCAGGAATATGGCTGCTGTGAGCACTCCGAATGACCGTCGAATCAAAAACAGAATTCCGCGCGCTTTGTTGGCAGCATGGACGCACTGGGCCGAAGGCGAAAAGGAGGAATCCACCAAGATACCCAGGTCCTTTACCTGATCGGTCCTCTCCAGCAGCAGACGACCCGGCTCGAAATCAAGTTGAGTTGGTGTGTGCGTGTGCGTATGTGTGTTTGGTGTGTGCGTGTGCGTATGTGTGTTTGGTGTGTGTACGCGTTTGCATTTTGTGTTAGTGCGCATGAGTGGAGAGAAGCGAAGGATGAAGATAATCAAGGTTGGTGGTCTTTGGTTAATAATAAATCAAAATAAGTGTGTTTATGCATTCATTTAAAAATGTGTATATGTGCATGTATATATATATATACACACACATACACACACTCTTATATTTATACACATATACAGACTTATATACACACATATATACGTACATGGCTTAGTGGTTAGAGTGTCAGCATCATGATTGTAAGATTGTGGTTTCGATTCCTGGACCGGGAGATGCGTTGTATTCTTGAGCAAAACACTTCATTTCAGGTTAACTACAGTCCACTCAGGCGCATTTATTATACACACACACACACACACACACGAATGTACGTACGCATGTATATATATATATATATATGTATGTATGTATGTATGTATGTATGTATGTATATATGTATGTATGTGTATGTATGTATGTATATATACATACATACATACATACATACATACATACATACATACATATATATATATATATATATATTATATATATATATATATATATATATATATATATACATATACATGCGTACGTACATTCGTGTGTGTGTGTGTGTGTTTGTGAAGGCGCATGGCTTAATAGCTTTGGTGTTGCCCTCGGGTTGCAAGATCATGGTTTTGGCTCCCGGATTGAGTGGTGTGTTGTGTCTTTGATCAAAACCCTTCATTTCATGTTGGTCCAGTCCACTCGGCTGTAAATGGCTAAACCTAGCGATGGATTGTCCTCCCGTTTAAAGAGGATGTCACGATCGTGATCCCTTATATCATGGAAACCGGTAAACCGATCTTATGAGACATAGTAATATCAATGTAGCAACGCCCAGGGGCTGGTGGTGGTGATAGTGGTGGGGGTAGTGGTAGTGGTAGTGATGATGATGATGGTGGTGGTGGTGGTGGTGGTGATGGTGGTGGTGGTAGTGATGACGAGGAAATTATTAAAGATAAAGTTGACTTTGGCTCGATCTCAAGTAAGAGCAACGATCGTGCAATGTGTTTAACAACTCTTCCAGGCAACTGGCTGTCAGTGATTGTAGGGTGGAGTTTTCGTTGTGGATTTAGTTGTGTGATATATGAGGTTGAGTATAATGCCGGATTAGCGATTGTGTCGTGCTACAGTCGGAAGAAATAAGGTTGTCTTGAAGGATGGTTATGGCAACAATACATTTCTTGTGTGATATCAGTCGGCTGCAAATTGCTGACGTTCGGGAACAGAATATTTGGAGTAGTGATGGGTGACGAGAATTATATAGGGGTGTGTTTGGTTGGGAGGAAAAGTTAGATCATTAACGTATTGAAGGGAGCCAGAGGAGTATTTGGGACAGAATTAATGGTGTGTAGGTCTTAGGGAAATACGTTGCAATAGAATTGAGAGGAAACACCCAACAGAAGACATGACTCTTCGTTATGACTAGTCTTATAAGTACGATTATTTTAGAACTGAATAAAAACATACAAAATGTGTATCAGATACGCAATACCAAAGCGGTTAAAGGACATATATCTTTTGATTTTCTTTTCTTTTTCTGAAGAAATAGCAGGATTTGATGAGGATCTGAATATATCAAGCTTCAGAATGACCAAATAGTGCGGAAGGAAACCGAAGTTAGGCGAAAATAGGGCTTTGCAGCTCTTCTTTCAAGAAAGAACTGTAGCGGTAGCTACATAGTTGAATGATCTCTCTTGCAAGAAAGATTATAGAGTAACCTCCCTTTCTAAGTTTCTCGAAGCATCAGTGTCATGAGACGTGATTCTTAATTATTCAAGAAGCTTAACGTTTCTCTTGGAAGTTTCTAGAATGTGTAGCGTTCCATTAATAAAAAACAGCTTGCTAACCCTGCTCTTAGCTTCTTAGTTGATTAGACTTAGAGCCATTCACGTCATTGCTATGTCCATCTATTTCTCTATGCCACATGACTGAAAACTACCACTTAGCTGTTATTTCTACATTTCCTATCTCTGAACTTTCTTGCATAGATTACTTCATTCAACTAGATTCTACATTTTGATTCTATGTATCATCATCGACCAGTAAATAAAAAATATTTTTATGTAGTAAATATATAGATCTTGAATTTATTCTTCATCTCTGTAAGAACTCTTGTAATAATATACACGCAGCCACATCAACACCCGGTACTGACTATATATAACCACTACAGATCCTACCAAATCTGAGACTCGTCTCATAAGCTCATGTGCCCCGGGATCGATATAATCAATTATATCGATCTCTACAATATACATCGAACCTTCTCTGGTGTATGATGTGAAAATTATTCGACTTTTCCTTTTCACCATCACATATTCCTTATACTTATCGCTTGCAAAGTATCTGGGAACTTCTTCACGGTTCCATGGCAGGCTGGAAATAGCAGTCAAATCTGTCACAAAACACATGAAAACTATTTTTAAAGAAGTACAAAAATTGTATTAAACAATGTAGATCGGAGAAATAATAAACTGGATGGGCCTAGCTGGAAAGCCATTTACCGTTGCTGTGTAGACCCTGGTCAGTTCAACTAGAGCTACCCTGGAGAAACACAACAGCACCACCACCACCGCCGCCGCCGCCGCCGCCGCCGCCGCCACCACCACCACCACCACCAC
>NW_021824241.1:0-2500 GCF_006345805.1 Octopus sinensis | reverse complement strand
TTTTGGGAAATTTTGATATGTCTCTGTCGTAACTTACAGTTAATATCTCAATTTACTTTCACTTTTTTAGAACAATTTACTTTCACTTTTTTAGAACAATTTACTTTCACTTTTTTAGAACAATTTACTTTCACTTTTTTAGAACAATTTACTTTCACTTTTTTAGAACAATTTACTTTCACTTTTTTTGCTACAGTAAACTGCATATTAACCAGTAAAAACCGTATCTATTCCCCTAATAGATTTGGTTATATAAACTATTTAGATATACCTTATATAACCACAAGCGTACAATGTTTTTAGAACTTACATACTTATCGCTAAATATAAATAATATTGTAAAAATATCTTTCTTTATCTTTCTCCGAAAATTGAATTTGCTATTTATATTATATACATAGTCTTTATGGCATTGTTTGTACAATATGTGCACGTATGGCGCAGGAGTGGCTGTGTGGTAAGTAGCTTGTTTACCAACCATGTGGCACCTTGGGCAAGTGTCTTTTACTATAGCTTCGGGCCGACCAAAGCCTTGTGAGTGGATTTAGTAGACGGAAACTGAAAGAAGCCCGTCGTATATATGTATATATATGCGTGTGTGTGTTTGTGTGTCTGTGTTTGTCCCCCTAGCATTGCTTGACAACCGATGCTGGTGTGTTTATGTCCCCGTTACTTAGCGGTTCGGCAAAAGAGACCGATAGAGTAAGTACTGGGCTTACGAAAGAATAAGTCCCGGGGTCGAGTTGCTCGGATTAAAGGCGGTGCTCCAGCATGGCCGCAGTCAAAAGACTGAAACAAGTAAAAGAGTAAAAGAGAGAGTGTGTGCATATATATATGCATGTGTGTGTGTGTGTATATTTATGTATATTTGTATATGTGTATATGTATGTATGTGTGTGTGTGTGGTGTGTGTGTGTATTTATCTAATCGGTTTCGCGCTCACCCACACACATACATATTAACAAACTCACAGACACACGGAAACGTATTGAATTATCTGTTTCACACTGCACACACACACACACACACACACACACACACACACACACACACACACACGCATGGTATGTGTTTGTGTGTGTGTGTGTGAATGAGTGCTTGAGAGCATGCGCGCATATAAGTGCGCGCGATGGGAGAACAAGTTATATTAACATAGATAATACGAATCAATGAAAAAAATCACTTACACACTCACTCACACATACAAACACACACACACACACGCACACACAGACACACACACACACACATATGCACAAACATTATCAACCTAAGCACTAAACTGTACAGATATTCATTGAGCCAACAGTTCCAGATGGACTGGGTCTCACACCAAAGTGTTGCTATATAAGAACCCATATGCATGTATGTATGTATGTATGTTATATTCATAGACACATACGTACATATACATATCCACACACGTATAGACACACACATGCGCTTATATATATATATATATATATATATAATATATATATATATATATATGCGAGTGTGTGCATGTGTGTGTGTGTATGTACATACATATAAGATTGATCGTGTGGCAGCCATTTTATCCTTTTAAAATATGCACAAAATTTTCGTCGCGTATACCCCACTTGGTCCTTGACACAGTTCCACTATAACTGTGTCACGGACAATCTGTCTGTCTGTTTGTCTGTCTCTCTGGATGTTTCTCTGAGTCAGGGTCAGAAGTGGGGTGGAGATGGGTAATTTTTCTGTGTTTTTGTTCCAAAAATTAGCGAAAACGTGGTACATGGTACCCAATTTCCCTCCACTGCGAATTATAGGTGCAGTTCTTTTGCCGAACTGCTAATGTTACGGAGACGTAAACACAGCAAAACTGGTTCTCAACGCACGCACGCACGCACGCACACATTTATACTATGGGCCTCTTTCAGTTTCCGTCAAATTCACTCAAAAGGCTTTGGTCGGTCCAAGGCTTTAGAAGAAAATACTTGCCTAAGGTGTCACTTGCCCGTGGTTGCTTTCGTTTCTACTTCTTCTGTGTATTCAATGAGTTTTATCTTTTAAATGAGTTTTAAAAGATCGAAACTGACAAATTATTGCAATATGATTGGAGAACGGAAATATATCTTTGAAGCATTTATAAGAATGTAAAAGTGCATTCTTGTTTGAGTCACGATCATAACTTCGTGGGTTCAATTCCTGGATCGGAGTGCGCGTTATCTCTTTGAGCAAGGCACTTCATTTCACCTTCCGCAGGTTTACTTAGCTGAAAATGA
Organism: Octopus sinensis; assembly: GCF_006345805.1. Taxonomy (NCBI): domain Eukaryota; kingdom Metazoa; phylum Mollusca; class Cephalopoda; order Octopoda; family Octopodidae; genus Octopus; species Octopus sinensis. Next base: position 251 of record NW_021824241.1, on the reverse strand, counting down.
GCACCGACCGAATGTTGGTGCAGCTCTGTCTCCCCTTCCAGAACAATTATCAAACACGTGGTAAGCCCTTCCCGTTCGTGTCTACTGATTGTGTAATATATACTAGGTAGAAAAAAAGAAGACAAAACGAGCGACTCCCAAATACATTTATACGAAAGAAAAATAAAGCTGAACTGAAAAGCCAAATAATTTTAAAAGATACAGTTTCTATATCTAAGAGATGAGGAATTATGTACATTATTTAGATTTTA
>NW_021824240.1:0-12500 GCF_006345805.1 Octopus sinensis | reverse complement strand
CTATATGTGGCCCAGTACACCCGAATGAAATCGGGTTCTCTTCATCAAAATGTGAAAAGGGGTCTACAATTATCATCGCCACAACTTATGTCTCCTCACTCACTCACTCTTTTCTAATGATAATTATCATCGCACCACCAACACCACCAACACACAATCATGACAATCTTTCTCTTAAAAACAAATCATGTTTACATTGAAAAATATTCATTTCCGTCCTCTCTTTCATATATCACTTTTCTTCTCGAGCTCTCTCTTTTTTAGTCCCTCTCTATTTATTCTACAACGAGTCTATCAATGACAGCCGCAAAAGTTTCAATATTCCTACTTCACCTCTTCAGAAACGCAACAGATATTTTTCTTTTTACCGGGGTTAAAGCCAATACATCCCGTCGGATTCACTCCAAAATTTACACTTCTTTTCTACCTCTAACTCCCATTCAATTTCTCTTATCTCCATTCTTAAAGATAATTATCATCGCCACCACCACCACCAACACACAATCTGGATAATCTTTCTCTTATAAACAAATCATGTTTACATTGCAACGACGTCTGCCACCTCCGCCGTCTCTATTTATTCTGCAAATGACCAGAAATCGGGAAACTTGGTTTAGTGTTTATGGTCTATGACCAGAACTCGGGAAACTTGGTTGAGTGTTCTATGGTCTATGACCAGAACTCGGGAAACTTGGTTGAGTGTTCTATGGTCTATGACCAGAGCTCGGGAAACTTGCGTGGGACTGTTCTATGGTCTATGACCAGAAAGCGGGAAACTTGGTTGAGTGTTCTATGGTCTATGACCAGAACTTGGGAAACTTGGTTGAGTCCTCATCTTTAAAAAATGTTGGCCCCAGTAGACCCAAATGAAATCGGGTTATATTAACCAAAAGGTGAAAAGGGGTAGAAATGGGGCTGGAAGGGGATTATTAAAATTTAAAGGAGCGGGTGTTAGTTATTCTCTGTTACATCAAGCTAAAAAATTTGCGCCAGCCTTTAATCGTCAATGTGTTGCCGTCCATGATGAAGAAGTTTTGAATGCTTGCCATCGTGAGTCTACTGTCGTGAGAAAGAATCAAGTCAAACTTGGTTTTTAGGATTTTCTTTTACATCAAGTTCAAAATTTTACGGCCAGCCGTTGAACTGTCAATACGTTGCTGTCGTCGTTAAGAAATGCCAGCCATGGTGACTCTACTATCCTCAAATTCTATCCCTTCAAACTTTGGTTTCCAATATTTATTATTTTTATTCACTCGCGTAAGTTGTCTGTCCCTTTTAAATGTTAGTGTTTTGCTGTCTGTCTTGAAGCAGACCTTTCTTTGTAACTGCCTGATATTTATGATTGATCTTTCTAAATATTTATTTCTCAACTTACTCAAGATCTTTGTTGTTTATATAAGGGAGAGAGCATACATAAAGATAGAGGAGTAAGAGAGAAAGCGGGGAGAGTCCGAGAGAAAGGAAGAGTAAGATAGTGGGAAAGTGAGAGAGAAAGGAGAAAGAAAACAAAGAGGGAGAATCATCATCTCATCATCATCGTTTAACGTCCGTTTTCCGTGCTAGCACGGATGGGACAGTTTGACAGGGGTCTGGGAAGCCAGGAGGCTGCACCAGGCTCCAGTCTGATCTGGCAGTGTTTCGACAGGTGGATGCCTTCCTAACGCCAACCACTCTGTGAGCGTAGTGGGTGCTTTTTTCGTGCCGCCTGCACAGGTGCCAGGGGGGCTGGCAGCGGCCACGATCGGTTGGTGCTTTTACGTGTCACCAGCACAGAAAGCCAGTCAAGGCGGCGCTGCAATCCACCACGTTCGGATGGTGCTTTTTACGTGCTGAAAGGAAGCAACAGAAAGTAACAACCACACTCTTACCCGCGCGTAGAGCGGGTCACCTTCAGCTAGTATATATATATATATATTCATACACAGATATAGTTGGGAAAGATACATAGGTAGACAGACAGATAGACAGACAGATAGATAGATAGATAGATAGATAGATAGATAGATAGATAGATAGATAGATAGATAGATAGATAGATAGATGTTTCTTTTTTCAGTCTCTTTTAATAACAATTTACATTAAATAAAGAAATTTTACAGAGTACAAGAGGGGGGTTATGTATCGTAGATATTGAAAAAATAAATGTTAGATATAATTATATAGATATATATATATATATATATATATATATATATATATCTATATATATATATATATATATATATATGTATATATATATACATGTGTGTGTGTTGTGTGTGTTATTGCAAAAATATGTGGTGCGTGTAGTGTATGCCTGTGCATGTACGTGAGTTGTGTGTAAGTATGAATGCTTCGTAATATATCCACAAAGAACTTACAACTTTTAATAATATATATTTTTTCATTTTATCCCAAATGATAAAACATGAATGAAGTTAATAGATTCTTTGAAATGGAAATTATATGCATATATTATATATATATATAGATATATATATATATATATATATATATATTATATATACATATGCATATTTGTTCTCTGTGTGTGATGTGTGCATATAACATGCATGTATTTTCAATAGAAAATATGGTAATATATATATATTATATATATATATATCATATTTTACCATCTATTAAATTCTTTAAATTTTGCATTTGGTTACTAAGAAAAAAAAAAACGTGAATACAAAGTTCCATTTACTTTTTTTCATTTACTTCCATTTAATTTTTTGCTATCGAGACATTACGCGTGCGCACGCACATTCTATCTCCCACAAATATACACAAGTGTATTGTGTGGTATATATACATATACATATATAATATATATAGTACGCATGAATATAATATATATATATATATAATATATATATATATATAAAATATATATATATATTATAATATATTACATACCACAATAATTTGAGCATGTAGCTATAGATATATCTGTAAAAATATATGTTGACTCTGTGTCGTATATATATATATACATATATAGATGTGTGTATGTGTATATATGTATAATATGTATATATATATGACTAAAATTACATTAGCTATTGTTTTATACTTTAGTATTGAGTGTAATAATCATTACGCATTGATCTAACCCCCTCTCCACCCCACCTCACATCCGCCTCCATTGCCCTCGCCTTTTCATGTAGATTCTCCTTACAATCAACCGCTTTGATTCCATTGCTATTCTTAGATATATTTTTCTTGAAATGGCAATGGCATCATTTGTCTTTCCAACTCTTCAATTAAAGGCACATGTTCAATTTACATACATACATACATACATACATACGTACATACATACATAAGTACACATACACATATATATATTTATACTTATACACGCATACACTCACACACAAACAAATATATATGTATTTATTTATGTATGCAACTATCTACGTATCTATATCTATACGTATATTTACATGTGTGTATGTGTGTGCGTATATATACATAAATATGTATTTATCTGTCTATCTATAAATATATAATATATTTATTATTTATCTCTCCATATCTTTTAGTGTATAAGTATTAATACATACACGCATACATGTCTGTGCGTATATATTATATATATATATATATATGTCTACATACACACAAATATATACATATAAACAACATATATATATACATATATATATAGGTATATATGGTACAATATATGTATTTTTTAAGCACGAGTACCTGCGCTTCTCTGCCCATACACGCAACCCACTGTAGATGTACATATGCACCCACACGCACACACACGATCTCTTTCACTCTCTATCTCTCTCCCGCTTGCTCTTGCTCTCTCTTTTTCTCATTCTAGTAGATTCATATATCAGCTGATTACAATTTCTAAGCATACACACGAACATATCTACACCGCACTTGCATATATCCATATATAAATAAGACGTACATAACGTAGATGCATACATAGATATATATACATAGGTAGTAAAATAGCTTCATCTAAAAGAATACTTATTATTACCGATGCATATGCCCTTTCGATTCTCTGCCAGGGAATTTGTGATCTGTTATTATATATATATATATATATATATATATTGCACAAATACTCAGTCACGCACACCAAGGCACACCTTCCCTCCAACACACGTATTTACAGTGTGAGAGAGAGAGGGAGAGGAGGAGAGTATATAATTACATGATCTTTTCAAATTCGCTTACGACTTTTGTTCAAAGTATATTTTTATCTTCGATTTATTTGTATTTCATTTTATTTTTACACATTCCCTAAATTACAACAATTTTTTCCTTATTGTTGTCCATACCTTTGTACTTGCACTTTTGCTACATCTTTAATTTCTTTCTTCTTCTTCTTATTCTTCTTCTCTTTTTCTTCTTCTTTCTTCTTCTTCTTCTTCTTCTTCTTCTTCTTTCTTCTTCTTCTTCTTCTTCTTCTTCTTCTCTTCTTCTTCTTCTTTTCTTCGTCTTCTTCTCATTATTATTATTATGGTTATTATTATTATTATTATTATTTATTATTATTTATTATTATTATTATTATTATGTGATGAAAACTCATAGCTCGTTTTGCTAGGTATGATAGAAAGCGTCTGCTGTCCACAGCCAGCAGATTAAGGTGACACTTGTTTACTGGTCTTGCTTCAAAAAACCCTTCGAAGAACTCTGCCTTCACACTTGCACCAATCTTTTCTTAGCCATTCTGATAGTTGAGTGCTGATACCTCCAAGTGCACCAATTGCAATTGGTTTCACGTCTAATCTCTTCATTGGTACAACATTCGTATTTCCTCCTTCAAATCGTCATAGTTGGTTATCTTTCCTCTTTCACATTGATCCCGTTGTTCCCGGGGCATTCTGTATCGATTATCATACATTTTCTTTCTTTTTTATTCAGCTCAGGATGTCCGGTTTCCGATGTCTGGTCAGGTGATCGCACTGGATCATTGTATCCCATAGGATTTTGCAATTCTCATTTCCAGTGACTCCTCCAGGGGTTTGCTCATGTCACGTGTTTGCTCTCTGTAGGCCGTGATTTCCATAGAGCTCCCAATGGATCATTCTTGCCACATTGTCATGACGTCTTTTATATTCGCGTTGTACCAATTTCAGGCATTCGCTAACGATGTGCCATACCTTTTCACCCCTGTCACCACACATTCTGCCATTGTCGCTGTTGGTAGTGTTGTCTATTCTGCACTTCACATAGTTGGGTCTTGACGTTTGTTCTTGGGCTGCCCATATGAATGATTCTGTCTCTATCTTCAGGTCACTCCTCCTCATCCATAGCCACCGGTCTTCTGTATCTGTCTTCGCTTTCACGTCTCTTGCAAAATGACCGTACATTATCCCCTTCCATGTTTTTACTTTATTTTCAAATACACTCAAAATATTAGACTGTTAAAAAAGAATAAAAGCTTCTAACATCGTGCTGCAACAAGTAACTTTAGATACCAAGAACCCTCCTAAGTATCCTAGCTGTCCCTAATAACATTGTCTTCTGGGTTTTATGCCTATTTCCTCTAGTCATCTGTTCAAATATTTAGGGATAGTTCCTAATACTCCTAGAACTACTGGGATACATTTTACCCGCACTTTCCATAATCTCTGTAATTCAATAGCTAGGTCCTGATATTTTGCTATGTTTTCTATACCTGTAATGTTTTCATCAGTTGAATATCTTCCTGTGCCAGCACTGTATTGTTATGCTATGTAAAATTTCATCGCATATCATTCTCTTTTCCCTTTCTTTCCCGTCATCTTTATAATAAACCTCCACACAAATTTTTCTTGGAATTTTACCCTCACTTGATGATAAGTAATTTTCGCTGTTGTTATTGTTACTGGTGTTATTGTGACTCTTAAAATCGAAAATGGTGCAAAGGGAAGAATTATGTCCAAAAGTCTTTGCTGTATTTATTCGATTCTTCGTGTCAAAATATTAAATCCCGAAAGGGAATTTGGGGGACATAAGCCATCAAAAGTGGATAATGTTATAAACATTATTTCAGAGATCAAGGGCTCTACCATTAGATAATAATATATCACACTCCAAAACATTTTTCATATCAAGTTCAATTATGTTTCCCTCGATTCTGTATAACTTACATAAATCTGAATGTTCTTAAACGTAGACACATCTACAAGGTATATTAACATACAAACATGAACACACATATATATATTTACACACCACATGAACGCACGTACACCACGTAAACACGTGTATATACATAACGTATACCTACATACACGTATACCTACATACACAGAAAACTGTAGTCATAGATATACATACAAACAATCACGAACACACAAACACAGAAAAACACACGATCTATATTTTCATTTAAAGCTAAGAACACTCCAGGCAACAGCAACTTCGTTATTAAGAAAGATGTGTAACTTTGACATAACGTGCTGAGTGTAATTTCATTTTCACTTTTCAAAGTTTGAAGTTAAAAACATGTTATCATATCAAAAACTATCATCATAATTTTCATTGAGATTTTCTCAGTCGTTGTTAGTATTAATATTGCGGTTATTATTATTGTTTACATTAACTATTAATATTGTACCAAAGGTTTCATTACACTTGGATTTTCATAGGCATACATTAGTAGAGAAAATTAAATGCATATCCGTATCTATCTATCTATCTATATCTATCTATCTATCTATCTATCTACTATCTATCTATCTATCTATCATCTATCTATCTACTATTATCTATCTAGTTATCTATTATCTATCTAATCTATCTCTATCGATCTATCTATCTATCTATCTATCTATTATCTGTCTATCTATCTATCTGTCAATTATCGATCTACCTGTCTGTCTATTATCTATCTATCTATCTATCTATCTATCCATCTATCTATCTATTTATCTGTCTCTCTTTATATATATATATATATATATCTATATATGTATATGGAGAGAGAGAGAGAGAGAGAGAGGGAGAGAGAAAGACATTTACATACATACATTTGTGTGTGTTAGTGTGTTTTTGTGTGTACCTGTGTGTGTACGTGTGTGTGTGTGTATAGCGCGATAAAAGCGTTGATCAAGAATTGCTGTAAATATAAATATTATATCATATAAGCCTGACCTTAGGCTTATTTATAAACACAATTGACATGTGAGAAAACCTGAATGTTTAATATCTATATGTCCGTCTGTCCGTCTGCCTGTGTGTCTGAGTATGTGTGTGTATGTGTGCATGTGAATGCAAATATACATGTAATTATAATCAAACATAAATACATAAATATCATATCTACATGCTTGTGCCTGCGTATATATATACATATACACACACATAAATGTATATTTACATACTGAGAAAATATGTTCATGTTTGTGTTGTTTGTGTATATTATATTAGCATATATACATAGTAATAGTATATGTATTTATTCACACAAACCTGTATACACACGCACAAATAAACTTACACAGAAACACACAACCATACAAAGACACATACACACATATATGTGGGGAGAGATGTAGATGGAAGTGCCAAAGACAGAGATCTCTATTTGTGTTTAGGTGTATGAAGGAGCATATATGTGTGTGGGAATGTGTGACAGTGTGTGTGTATGTGTTTGTGTACGTACCTGCTTCTAAAAATTTGTATTTTGTGCCTCATCCTTAAGTTTCTTCTGATTTATATTAACTTTTAATTAATTTCTCTACTGTAGTCTATTTAAATATTTCCCCCGCTTGCATTAGCCTTGTGGCAGATAGAGAAATCGTTTGTAATTTTTACTCATTACTTATTTATGTGCGTCTCTTTGCGTAAAAATTATGCAAAACTCTTCCAACGACAAACAACCTTAACAGCTTTACTAATGTAAGAAATGCAACTGATGTAGGAAGAAGCTTAAAGGATTCTCTGACTTTACAAATGTTAATTTATTCTTAGATATTCTTTTGGTTTTTTGCGCTTTATTCGTTGGGTATTATTTGTTTTTTTATTTCTTCCTCAGACTTACTTTTCAATGAATCTTTCAAATTATTGCTTCTTTTTAAATATTTTTCATTTATTATACATACATGAATATATATTATATATATATATATATATATATATATATATATATATATATATATATATATATATATATATATATATATATAGATATATATGTATGTATATATATATATATATGTATATTTATTTATATTAGATATATATACCTGTATGTACGTATGTATAAATATATGTGTACGTATGTATGTATGTGTATATATGTGTGTGTCTATGTAATGCATATATATGTACTCATGTATGTATGCATATATATATGTACATGTATTATACGGATGTATGCATGCATGTATGTATGTATGTATGTATGTAGTACGTACCTTTGTATGTATGCATAGTATGCATGTATGCATGTATGCATGTATGTATGCATGTATGTATGTATGTATGCATTGTATGTATGTGTGTATCTATGTGTGTAATATTATGTACCTAATGTTATGTATTTGGTCTTTTGCACATTATTCGTGGCGTATTTGCTTTTATATTTTCCCCCAGACTTACATTTTAAAGAATCTTTCAAATTATTGTTTCTTTTTAAATATACCTCATTTTATATACATACCTCTATTATATTTCCTCTGTTTTGATTTTGGTAGTCTGGTTTTCGTTTTAGGTTTTGTAAATTCCATTAAGATTTAATGTTGTTCAAAAAATTTCAGCTTGGTCTTACTCGGTGCATTTTCATCAGTAACAGGAATGTTCTTTTTATATTCTTTTTCTATTTTACACTTTTCTATAAAATGTATTGCAGCCGTGAGGTTTCGAATTCGGATATAGACATTCTGTTGTCTAATGACGATGTATGGCCGCGTACATAATTCATTTGGCGTGATTAGCTACGCAACGTTCAGCCTATGTTCATACTCTGACAGACAAAACTTCTGTTTTGTCTACAAACGATTTTCCAATACAAGTAAGAGGCAGAAATGTTATTAACTCAAATCTGGAAATTAGAAGTCAACGGCACGGACTTCAAAAGAAACTGGAGATTACAGAAAATATCCAATGAGTATACAAATGCAAGTAAATGAAGTAACACTTACGCAGCTGAGAAAGCCTTATTCTCCTGTCTAGACAGATATCTATTTATGAGGTACGAGATGTGTGGTAAATGCCCGAAACACTGATTACGAAAATAAACAAAGCCACTTCCATCATTACCATCACATATCCTCGGAGTGCCTGTTTCGGCAACCGGCGGCTCCTCGGTCGTTCTGTCCCTGCGTCTGCGGACAATCTGGAGCAAACAGGATGTCTCTACATGCGGGATTGTTGGGGACCGCTTGTGAAATTCATATTCCCACGAAACTTCTTCCACCGCCATGGTTCGAGATGCCTCGAGGGTGGTGGAAGAAGCCGACTCAACCCGCCCAGGGTGAATGTCGCTACAAGTACAAGTGAGATCATCACATATTAGTGATAGCAGTTTTGTGTCACACAAAAGAAACTTCCACGAAATCATTGCCTTGCTGAATACTTCTATTCACACGGTCATTAGCTTGGGTAAGACCAACACTACATATTTCAGATTTAGCCCTCAGTTTCAAGATCGTCTGCATAAATCCCGCGCTTAGCATGTGTGTACATAGGATAATATGCATACATAAATATGGGCAAAGTTACAGATGTATGAGCAAAGCTACATATATAGATGGGAGGGTAACGCTAAGTATGTGTCAACATGTGTGTCTGCATATATATATATATATATATGTGTGTGTATATATATATAAATTATAATGTAGGTCATCTAACAGATAGCACCACGCTGGAAATAGCAGTCAAAACTAGACTCTAAAACCACATTTAATGTTCATTAAATGTAAGTATATCGTATGTTGTATATATATATATATATATATATATATATATATATGTATGTATTTATGAGCTATCTGAGTATATTCCACTAATGAAAGACAAGCATTTCTTACGCTGAGTCAGAAATCCGGGATCTGGAATTATCCAGTAATTTTTTTGCTAGTTTATTTTGTCTCTGTCTTCTCTCCTGGTGCTATATGAACATTTAATGTGGTTTTAGAGTCATGTTTTGACTGCTATTTCCAGCGTGGTGGTATCTCTTAGATACCCTAAATTATAATTTTAAATAAGTATTACCTTTGAAGTTTTTATTCCCATGCTGGCCACCTGATAAGATCGGTATTTAAATATCGATCTTGGGCTGTGTGGTAGGTAGCTTGCTAACCAACCACATGGTTCCGGGTTCAGTCCCACGGCGTGGCACCTTGGGCAAGTGTCTTCTATCTATAGCCTCGGGCCGACCAAAGCCTGTGAGTGGATTTGGTAGACGGAACTGAAAGAAGCCCGTCGTATATATGTATATGTATATATGTGTGCGTGGGTGTTTGTTGTGTCTGGTTGTCCCCTAGCATGCTTGACAACCGATGGCTGGTGTGTTTATGTCCCCGTTACTTAGCGGTTCGGCAAAAGAGACCGATAGAATAAGTACTGGGGTTACAAAAAGAATAAGTCCCGGGGTCAATTTGCTCGATTAAAGGTGGTGCTCCAGCATGGCTGCAGTCAACTGACTGAAACAAGTAAAAGAGTAAAAGAGTAATATATATATAATTTAAAGTGAGGGTAAAAAATTGAACGCTTGGAGGAGAGATGGTATGTATGTGTGTATGAATGTGTATATATGTATGCATGCATGTATGTATGCATGTAAGTATACATGTATATGTGTGTATGTGTACGTGCGTGTACGTGTTTGTGTAGACAGACATGACAGAAGTAAATAGACACCGTAATAATTATTAGAATTTATTTAAATCTGAAATTATACATTCAAATTATTTATTAATTGTTATAACGTGAATATTTAATATTTACAAGACATGCCCTGTGCATTTTTCAATGCAAGGACCGTATTAGGCATGTTACTGATCAAATGACGAATATTCTCTTGGGGAATTTCTTGCCAAGTTTCCTGCAGTAATCTCAAAAGACCTGGCTTTGGAGATGCTTCCTTGTTCTTTCTTATGTCCAATATGTCTAAGTGGTGTTCAATAGGCTTCTTATCTTGTGAATGGCTTGGCCATGGAATCTTTTTAATGCCATTTTCATCCAGAAAATCTTGGGTCATTTTAGCCGTGTAACAAGGAGCCCCATCTTCCATAGATAAATAGTCTTCTTTAATCACTTCACCACTGGAGAAGATTGGAATGAATCCTTTCTGCAATATGGACACATATTTATCTGAGTTTATGTTTCCATCACACTCCATTGCTTCAAATTTCTCCCCAGAGTATCACAGAATAGTTGCCGTGTTTTATTGTTGGCAGCAATCTTTTCATGTCAAATTCTTGATCGCAGTCTCCAGACCCACGCCCGATCACTGTCAGGAAATACAGCAAACCTGGATTCATTTGAGAATATGAGAGTGTCCTAAAAGTGTAGTGGCCTCTCCACCATCTCAGTAGCCCAATCTTTTCTCCGCTTGATGTTTACTGGTCGAAGAATTGGTTTCCTTCTTGCTGGTCTGCCATATTAACCAAGTTTGTGGAGATACCTGACATCAACTTGTTCTGCTGTCAGAGGCCTTGCGACAAGGATTATTCTCCACACTTGTCTTAACAAAGAGAAGGGTCCTGTCAGAGGCTCTGGTTGATCTGGGCAAGGTGATGTGGACTCCTTCCACTCTCCAGTGAATTGCACAATCACTATTAATTTTAGAAAGACGGATCCCAAGGTTTACTGCTATTTTACGCTATGTCCACTTCAGAATGACCCACAATACGGTATCTTTGAAATTCAGAGAGTTCCAAGGCTTCTTTTGTATATGTCATGATTAAACAGTCACATATAGAATCTAAAACATAAAGATGTCAATTGATAAAAAATATAAACATTTACAAGTTAAAATCATAAAACAATGTTTTCTGAGGTGTCTATTTACTTTTGTCGCGTCTGTGTACGTATGCTTGTTTGTAGATATGAATGTTTGAATGTACGTATGTGTTTATGTATTATATATGTATGTATGCATTTATGCATGTGTTTATACATACATATATATATATTTGCATATGTATAAGTGTCCATATATATATATATATATTTGCAGTTATATATGTAGTACATATGTATATTCCTATTGGTGGGTGTGCATGATGCATGCATACTCGCGCTTGTATGTATGCATTATATACATGTAAATATCTCTAATACATGTTTATATAAAGATGCATGATTTCGTATGCGCGAATTTGCATGATAACGCGTGTGTGAATCTATATCTGTTTATATCTGTCCTTTTTGAGCGTGTGTGTTTGTGCGCACGCACGTGTGTATGTATGTACACTGTGTGCTGTGTGTATCTTTGTACGTGTGCTGTGTAGATCTTTCTCTGTGTGTCTACGTTGATGTTCCTCGTGATGGCAGTAATACATTCCATTGTCTTTACACCTACGAAGCAAATATGTCCCTAT
>NW_021824239.1:5000-19715 GCF_006345805.1 Octopus sinensis | reverse complement strand
TATATATGTATGTATATATATATATATGTCTATATATGTATGTATATATATATATGTAAGCATATATATATATATATATCTATGTATCTATGTATGTATATTTTTATATATATATATACATATATATGCACATGTATATGTCTATGCTTATATATATGTATATGCATATACATATATATATATATATATGTATATATATATATTAATATATATATATATATATATAAGCATACATATTGACATACATATGCATATATACTTACGTATATATATATATACAAACATATACCCACTCATATGCACTTATACGTTATACACGCACATGCACACTTTATATGTTAGCCAGTAAGACAGTAAGACATGGCTGGTGAACATGTTCCGACTGACGCCCAATCCAAACACCTCAGCAAGTCTTACAATTTACATAACTGCAACTTAAGTATGTGGGTGCTTGTACGCATGTGGCAAGTTATGCATGTCATAAAGTGTGTGTGTGAGTGTGTGTCAACGTGACACGGTACATTTACATACACGCACACATATATTTACGCGTGCGTTATTCCCCAGTAGATAGTGATTCTTAGGGAGGCAATCATTTCTTCATAATATATGGTGGGATTAGAAATTTGGATTTGAAATTAAGGTATTATGGGAAAAAAAGATGCATAAAATTCACATATTTATTTAATATTGTTTGCTTATTAACGAAGTCCTTAAAATTCAATGTCTATGCTAATCATGTATAGAACTGTTTCATTCTATTTAGAAGTCGACTGCATGATATAAACAGGGATTTATTAATTGAACATTTTATCAACTGAGACATTTCTGTTTTCCTTAGTTCAGCAATCATATATACATGCATAATGTTTACAATAGGTCTCTCCAGTTTTTCTCCTGCCAAATCCAGCATTAGTCAACCAGACCCGAGGCTTTAATAGAAAACACTTGCTTTAGGTGATGTGCAATGAGATTAAGCCAAGAACTATCTGGTTCCGAAACAAGCTTATTTAGGGATGGTAAGCCTGTAGGGATGGTAAGCCTGGTATAATTTTCAAATAGGTTTCAGTACCTTTTTTTATCATTCCTAGAGATTCTACAATCACTGGTACTGCAGCCCCTATTATTATTATTATTATTATTATTATTATTATTATTATTATTATTATTATTGTTATTATTTTTCCTTCTTTCTTCAAATTTTCTTCCGTTTCTCGCCGAGTGTTTTCCGTACACCTAGGGCAGAGAAGCTCATTGTATGCATTCCCAGATTACACACGCAAATTCACAGGTAAAATATGTATGAAAAAAATTAGTAAATAAATAAATTCGTGAATGGATGTTGTTTTCACAGCGATTATTATTATTGTTGCTATTATTATTATTATTATTATTATTATTATTATTATTATCGTTATGTTAAGGCGGTGAGGTGGTAGTATCGTTAGCACATCGGACAAAATACTTAGCGGTATTTCGTCCATCCTTATTTTCTGAGTTCAAATTCCGTCGAAGTCGATTTTGCCTTTCATCCCTTTCAGGATTGATGAAATAAGTACCAGGTGAGCACTCGGATCGATGTAATCGACTTACCCCTCCACCGACATAGTGGTCTTGTGCCAAAATTTGAAATCATTATTATTGTTGTTGTTATACACGCACATATGCACTTTATATGTTAGACAGTAAGACATGGCTGGTGAAACTGTTCCGGCTGACGCCCAATCCAAACACCTCAGCAAGTCTTAAAATTTAAATAACTGCACGTGGCAAGTTATGCATATCATAAAGTGTGTGTGAGTGTGTATGTCAACGTGTTGTTGTTGATGATGTTGTTGTTTAAGGCGACGAACTGTTAGAGTACCAGAAAAGTACTTTACGGTATTTAATTGCAGCTCTTTATGTTCTGAGTTCGAATCGCGCCGAGGCTCATTTTGCCTTTCATCCCACCGAAGTCGATAAAATAAACCGTCGACCTTTACTACTGCTCTTGTACCAATATTAAAAATAATTTTTATTACTGTTGTTCATTTTGCATTTCTTGTTTTCATATCCCGCGTGGCCGAGACCTAACACGCTATAAGAAAAATTCTCACTTGACTGACAGCATTTTTCGTAGTATGTGATCTGTTCCAAGTAGTGCGATCTTCTTGACTGCATAAATATTGATGCTGCTTGCGATGAAGCTGGCGAACTTTTTTTTATTTCCCTTCTCCATGAATCCTGGTGCTCTTACTTTTGCTGATATTATTTCGGTCTTCATTTTTCACATCATGTTGTTTTCGATATCCAGATCTCTGTACTTGGCCATCTCGTCTGTGAATTTCACGGCGGTGTTAATTCATTTTCTTGGTGGCATTATCATTGTCATTGTGGTTGCAGTAGCTCACTCTGAACGTCAACGTTTCACACAGTTTCCCGTAATCAGACATTTTCTCCCAGTATTAACTTATGAAAGCAAAAACAAAACAAGCAAAACAACTAATTCGTTTTCCGTTTACCACAAAACAACTTTTGAACATTTAAATGTCTTCTCCGTTATCCAGAGTAACGGAATAACGGAAAGGTTTGTCTTTAGACATTTAAAACTATTTTATAAATTTTTGCTAATTACCTATTTGTAATATGAACTTGTGTTGCAAAATGGCCGTCTCGAAAGTGACACAATGCGTTTCAGGTCACAGTTGTAGCAGCAACAGCAATGTAAAGCAATACGTTCC
The DNA here is from genome assembly GCF_006345805.1 of Octopus sinensis. Taxonomy (NCBI): domain Eukaryota; kingdom Metazoa; phylum Mollusca; class Cephalopoda; order Octopoda; family Octopodidae; genus Octopus; species Octopus sinensis. The sequence goes on along the minus strand of NW_021824239.1, from coordinate 16,995 downwards.
AGATTGATTTTCTAACGAAGAAGAAGAAGAGGAAGAAGAAGAAGAAGAAGAAGACAACAACGGCAACAACATTCATTTATTTGCTAACACTGAACGATAAACTAAGTGACCTGACTTAACATAACTGTAGGAAAAAGGGAAAGCGTTGAGGACGAGGTTATGTCACAAATGACATCTACTTGCCTAAACACTTACTTCATTCGACGAATGTGAGAGGAGGAAATTGCATAGACCAGGCAAAATCAGAAATAACAATAGTAAAAAATAAAAGAAGCAATCTATACGTGACCTCGAATGAGGAGTTACAGGAGGTACTGGCCGATGTATATGGCAAAACGTGCTCCATTTACCGAAGACTAATTTTATCCGCGTCGCCTGAACAAACACATATGACGCCGGAAAATAGGCGACCAACTCAAGATAAATATTGCTGTTTCTTTTAACCATTGGAAAAGCATTCATGTGTTTTATTCGCTTTGGTCCTCAAAACAAAAAAAAATATCTCCTATCTTACTCAGCTAGAAAAAAGTTGATAAAAGTTCGTCGACCTCTGGATTAAACAACAACGACAGCAGTAAATGCTACTACTACTATTACATTAAGTAGGGCTCGACCTGCTAAATGTAAGAGCCAAATTGCTCTCGATTCAGAATATGCAAAATCAGAAATGAGATTGTTGTTTACTGCGAAATGTCTCTAATCATAAGCCCGTCTGCTCGATCGGGGCTTGCCTGGAGCTAAACAACAGCTACTAATAACACCATCACCGCCACCGTCACCACCACCATCACCGTCATCATCATCATCATCACCATCATCATCATCATCATCATCATCATCACCCCTACTACTACTACTACTACTACTACTACTACCGCGTTGCATAACTCTTGAATTCGTTGGGTGTTAGGTGTTGCTGGTGAGTGTCGGGGGTTGAGGCAATGGGGTGGGGAGTGTTAACTTTCTGGGTTTCCGTGAATTTTTAATTAAGTAATTAATTGGAATTGCCTTTTTTTTTAATTATATATTTGTTTTAATATTATTTTATTAAGGGTAGGAGAGAATTTGTTTATCATCTCAGATTACATTATTATTATTATCATACTCTCACCATCAACACCATCCTCATCGCCATTTCCGTTACCACCTCCACCACCACTACCATCACTGTTATCATTCTCACTGTCATCTCATCATCCTCATCGTCATCTTCATCATTATAGTCATCGTCACCGTTTTAGTCGTAGCCGTCGATTCGTCGAGTCGTCGACATTGTTGCTTGAGAGGATGTTGCCTAAAATGGTTAAAATCAAGTGTTGAATGAATTTCTCTCTCTCTCTCTCACTCACTCTTTCTCTCTCTTCCCCTCTTTCTCTCTCTCTCTCTCTCTCTCTCTCTCATATATATATGATGGAATCTCCCGTCGTTAGAAGACCTATGAGAGTTCGACAATTTCTAACTGAACAGCCACAAAAGATGATTTATTTATATTGATCAAATGTTTGTGAAGACATAAGCTCACTCCCTCCATCAGATCGACATTACCTGTACAGGTGCAACTGGGTGCCACATGTCAGACGTCGAAACGATCGTAGAGCAACGTGAAATGAGGTGCTTTGTTCAAGACCGCAACGCAATGCCCGATCTGGGAATCGAACTCACTAAGCCATGCGCCTTTACGTACATGTATACTTCTCTCTTGCTCTCTCTCTTTCTTCTCTCTATCTCTATCTCTCTCGATCTGACTCCCTTACCAAAAAAGTCTCCACCAGTCTTACAGAATCCCCTTTTTCTCTTCAAATAAACAACGATTGGGTTCATAAGCTATGTCTCAATATATTATAAGACGTTAAAATGATAAAAGAGAATTGCACATCCACGAAGTTCGTTTATTAGTCATATATACAGTATATTCTCTTTAAAATACATACTATTCTCTTTATAAATATATGTATGTGGGTGTATATATATATCTTTATATATAAAAGTCAAGTTGTGTGTCTGTCTCCTACGATTTAGATTCCTAACTACTCCCGCATTTTGCGGTGCAGTTTAACCAAAACCGGGTATCTTATAGTCGTGATTCATATCGATCCCTTCTGGGTATTAGCGCGCGTCTACGATGAGTCTACGATTTTTAAAAAAAATTTACCATCATTTTTTTCCATTTTAATGCATTTTTTCGCTATTATATAAGGGAAGTAACTCTCTAAAAATGTCTACGATGTGTCAACGATTAAAAAAAAAATTTACCATCATTTTTTTCCATTTTTAATGCATTTTTTGCTATTTTTTGGCTATAACTCTCTAAAAATGCTTATATAGTTATTTCCCTTACAAACCCGAGCAACGCTGGGCGATACTGCTAGTATATATATATATATATATATATATATATAGCAATAATAAATCTCTAAACGAGATGTAAACAGTAACTGCTCGACAACGTAAAGTATACTAGCCATCTCAATATGGCTAACCACTAAGGGTGGAAGTTACTGTAGCTTTTCGCCCCAGGAGATCATCGTCTCCAGCTGGCTTTAGTGTGCCTAAAGCCAGCTGGAGACGATGATCTCCTGGGGCTAAAAGCTATAGTAACACCCCCCTTAGTGGTTAGCCATATTGAGATGGCTAGTATACTTTACATATATATATATATAATATATATATAGCAATAATAAATCTCTAAACGAGATGTAAACAGTAACTGCTCGACAACGTAAAGTATACTAGCCATCTCAATATGGCTAACCACTAAGGGTGGAAGTTACTGTAGCTTTTCGCCCCAGGAGATCATCGTCTCCAGCTGGCTTTAGTGTGCCTAAAGCCAGCTGGAGACGATGATCTCCTGGGGCTAAAAGCTATAGTAACACCCACCCTTAGTGGTTAGCCATATTGAGATGGCTAGTATACTTTACATATATATATATATATATATATATATATATACACCAAGTAAGTTAGGGGTTGTGGATCCAACCCACTAAGGGATAATATTTATCCAATATACTGTTGGTATAATACCAAAATTATTAATACACAAGTGTTTTTAATTGCAATGCAATTAACTTACTTATTGTATTAAATGGGTGAAGGTAAAGAAATATTTTACCATTAATTTATAATACAAATAAGAAAATGGAGAAACAATTTAGTTGGTTCATCAGCTTTCGGATTTTAGAATGTTGACTTAAATAAATAAATAAGTCAACATTCTAATATCCGAAAGCTGATGAACCAACTAAATTTGTTTCTTCATTTTCTTATTTGTATTATATCACCGTGATCACCGTGATCGACCAGGCTATCAGATGTGACACATCGCTGGTCACAATGCTCTTCGCATTGTTTTAGCCTTGAAATGACGCCACCCCGCTGGCCAAATTTGTATTATATATATATATATTTGCAAAATATGGGTAGCTTATCCTGTTCAGGCTATATTATTAGCATAATCCTGCGTTTGAGAATTTAAAAAATCACTTCTTTAACTTTCTAAGACATCTCAACGCTTCTATAGCAAACTTCGTTTGTTTGTTTCCGTTCATCGTAATTTGAATTTGATATGTATGTATGTATGTATGTATGTACGTATGTATGTATGTACACACGCATGTATGTATGTATGTATGTATGCATATGTGTGTGTGAGAGAGAGAGAGAGAGAAAGAGAGAGAGAGTAAGAAAGAGAGAGAAAGAGAGGAAAGAGAGAGAGAGAGTAAGAAAGAGAGAGAAAGAGGCAGACAGGCTCCGAGACAGAATGAAACACTATAAGAGCCGCGTATGTAAACTTTGTAAAACTAGTCCGCGGAATGCAATTTGTAATATCCATGCATGATTGTGCCTTGAATGTAGTGGGCACGTTTTTTTTTTTCTGTTTAAGTGCTTGTTTTGTTGTTTCCTTCAAAGAAAAACAAGCCAAAATGTGTGACAATATTTCCACTAATCACACAGGTTGAAATAGCGAAATTAAAATGCGGAAGTTAGCGAGGAAGGGCCTGGCTTCGGTCCAAAATATTTTTTTGGTTAGTATTAGTTATGGCGTAATGTCTGTTATGTGTGGCGGTTGTTTTCGTCGTCGTCATCGTCATCGTCCGTGATGTATCGTTTATCCCTAAGAAAATCCTCATTTCGTAGCCCCCATGATCAAAGGTTATTTCTTGTACGTGTGAGCATGTGTATGTGTATCTATCTATGTCTCTCTCTCCTTCTCTCTCTCTCCTTGACTCTTCTCTCCCTCTCTCCCTCTCTCTCACCTTGTCTCCTTCTCTCACTCTCTCCTTGTCTCCTTCTCTCTCTCTCTCTCTCTCTCCTTGTCTCCTTCTCTCCATCTCTCTCTCCTTGTCTCGTTCTCTCTCTCTCCTTGTCTCCTTCTCTCCCTCTTTCTCTCTCCTTGTCTCCTTCTCACTCTCTCTCTCTCTCTCCTTGTCTCCTTCTCTCTCTCTCAATCTCTCTCGATCTGTCTATTTATCTGTCTGTTTGTCTGTCAGTCTGGCTGCCTATCTCACAACCCATCTATCTGTCTGTTTGTCTGTTAGTCTGCCTGTGTATCTATTTGCCTGCCTCTATATTCATATGTGTATGTGTGTATTATATATATGCGTAATTATATTATACGCACTCACACACACACACATATATATGTGCATGCGCCGCCGCGTATATGTATGCATGTATCTTTTATCTTTAATATTTTTCTTGTTTCAGTCATTAGACTGCGGTCATGCGTATATCAATTATTGTTTCTATATAAAATTAAGTATAAAATCAGTTGAACATCAAATTGAAGGATCAATAATAGTTTTCAATAGAATACCAAGTTTGTGTATTTTTAAAAGGAAAAGGTGGACAAGGAATTCGTAGCTTATTTGCCCTTATAAATTCTAACGCAAAACTAACTGGGGTTCCTCTTACAGATCCGTTTCGGCATAACTATTTCATCAATGAGCTATCATTGTTTTCCGGCTACGCAGACAACTTTGGATCTAAATCGTTATATAAAGAAGAGAAAGCAAGAGGAAAGGGCAAGAGAGAGAGAGAGAGAGAGAGAGAGAGAGAGAGAGAGAGAGAGAGAGAGAGAGAGAGAGAGAGAGAATAGTAATTTATGAGTTAGTTATTAAGATATGACATTAAGAGCTGTCTTGATTTGCATGTAGTACATTAGTCAGCCCATCAGTAAATCCTATGCAAATCAGAACGACTGTGAATGTTAAACCCTGGTAGTTATTGCTATATATAACGATTTAAAAGGCGGCAAGCTGGCAGAAGCGTTAGCGCGCCGGGCGAAATGCTTAGCGGTATTTCGTCTGCCGTTACGTTCTGGGTTCAAGTTCCGCCGAGGTCAACTTTGCCTTTCATCCTTTCGGGGTCGATAAATGAACAACCAGTTTCGCACTGGGGTCGATGTAATCGACTTAATCCCTTTGTCTGTCCTTGTTTGTCTCCTGTGTGTTTAGCCGCTTGTGGGTAGTAAAGAAATAGGTATTTCGTCTGTCGCCACGTTCTGAGTTCAAATTCCGCCGAAGTCGACTTTCGGGGTCGATAAATTAAGTACCAGTTACGCACTGGGGTCGATGTAATCGACTTAATCTCTTTGTCTGTCCTTGTTTGTCCCCTCTGCGTTTAACCCCTTGTGGGTAGTAAAGAAATATATATAACGATTTAAATTTAAAAGTTCACAGGATAGCTAAAGAAATAGGACATTTTCTCTGATGAGGGGTAAATGTCCCGAAATAGTTATGTTAGATTCTCAGTTATTTTTCTATTTATTTCGGAGAATAACAACATAATGATACAGCCTCTCAATCTTTACAGCTATGGCTTTCACACAAATGACTAGAATTATCTACATTATACTTGGGTTAGATATCCTGAATTACGCACACATCGAGTAAAAATAACTCTTAGACAGAATATGCAAAAGTGAACAGAATCACCTCCGAAAATCAAACCACATATTTGTTTTATGATGAAAGGTCATAATTCCACTGCACGAAGGCTACCTAACAACCTTCACACTCGAAATTAGAAGCTTTAAATTTACAAGCTCGAAAGTAAATTAGGTTTGGCTCGGCCGAACCATTGAGAAATGTGAAATAAACCGGGGTTTTTTTTTTTTAAGAAGCTGCTAAAATAAAACTAATGATTCTTAACATATGCAGTAAAAGTAACCAGAGGAGTGGCTGTATGGTAAGTAGCTTGCTAACCAACCACATGGTTCCGGGTTCAGTCCCACTGCGTGGCATCTTGGGCAAGTGTCTTCTGCTATAGCCCCGGGCCGACCAATACCTCGTGAGTGGATTTGGTAGACGGAAACTGAAAGAAGCCCGTCGTATATATGTATGTATATATATATATGTGTGCGTGTATGTTTGTGTGTCTGTTTTTGTCCCCCTAGCATTGCTTGACAACCGATGCTGGTGTGTTTACGTCCCCGTCACTTAGCGGTTCGGCAAAAGAGACCGATAGAATAATAAGTACTGGGCTTACAAAGAATAAGTCCTGGGGTCGATTTGCTCGACTAAAGGCGGTGCTCCAGCATGGCCGCAGTCAAATGACTGAAACAAGTAAAAGAGTAAAAGAGAGTAACAGAGGGAGCTCTTTAAAAAGATTTATTTTCAAATTCCTTAATGATTCAAGCGGACTACAACAAATTTACTTTCTAAATTGTGAAGTAAAAGCTTCTAAAATGGACCGTTGAAAGTTATTACCATCAGCCCTCCGGCAAACGGCAAAGACATGGTTCAATATTCTTGAATGCTTCTGCTCACATTTTTCCATTCGAGGGGTATATTTTTACCTGATATGTTAAGAACTACAATGTACGTCACCGCTTCCATTTGAACTGCTTCTCGAATATTTGTGTACGTGTTTGTGTGGGTGTTTATTTATAATTGATATATATATGAGCGAGTGTGCGTATATATACGTCCCTCTCTTTCTCTGTGTGTGTATTTGTATATATATATATATATATATATATATACTCATACACCTATATATATATTAATATATATATATATATATTAATATATATATATACTAATATATATATATATATATAATACTCATACACCTATATATATTATCATATTATCACCATGTCTCTATCTCTCTAATCTTAATAATCACATGTACGCATATATGTATACGTGTATGTGTATACACACAAAAGTATATATGTATATACTAATGTATATATATATATATATATATATATATATATATATAAGCATGTATATGTGTGTTGAAATGTGGTATGTCGGCGAAGAAGTTGGCTGGCATCTATTGCAGTTATGGTAAATTAGAAATGAAAAAATAATATTGCAGTTTTATAAGTATAATTTCCGGTAAAGTAAGACGCAGTGGATTAATATTTCAAAGTTGGATTGCATAATCTAAATCTCAGTGCATGTTGTGTCTTACGTAATGTCTACAGGTTTGGCTACGTAGTTAAGCAGGCTTATTTTGCAGTCATGTGGCTAGGTTCGATCCCATTGCGTGGAATCTTGGCCAAGTGTATTCTAATATTGTCTTGGTTTGCTCAACGCTTTTTTAGTGAAGCCTAAAGTAGATATAATGAGACTTTGGTGAAATCTGAAGCAGATATAATGAGATTTTGTGGCAGTCCGTGGGGTGGATTTTATCAGCTGTTCTTGCATTTAGACCTGTGGTTCTCCGCCGGGGTCCATATAAGATTTTGCTGTTAAATTTTATGAGCAATAAATTGGTTATACTTCGGCTATACGCAAAATATTTTAATAATTTTTTATACGTAGGAGTGGCTGTGTGGTAAGTAGCTTCCTTACCAACCACATGGTTCCGGGTTCAGTCCCACTGCGTGGCACCTTGGGCAAATGTCTTCTACTATAGCCTCGGGCCGACAAAAGCCTTGTAAGTGGATTTGGTAGACGGAAACTGAAAGAAGCCCGTCGTATATATGTATATATATATATATGTGGGTGGGGGGTGTACATGTTTGTGTGTCTGTGTTTGTCCCCCCAACATCGCTTGAAACCGATGCTAGTGTGTTTACGGTTCGGCAAAAAGATCGATAGAATAAGTACTAGGCTTACAAAGAATATGTCCTGGAACCGACTTGCTCGACTAAAGGCGGTGTTCCAGCATGGCCACAGTAAAATGACTGAAACAAGTAAAAGAGTAAAAGAGTAATTCCTAATAATATTTAATTACAAAAGACAGGATTTCTTTTTAACATAGGGATCCAGTAGTGTAAAATAAAAATCAAAGGGATCCATAGGCAAAAAGTGGTTGAGAACACAGGATTAGACCTAATACCTTGCCCTGTTTAAGGACCTCATCCAATTCATTGGATACCTTTAGAAAAGCAGTCTGTTGCAGTCATTTAGACCAGGTTTCCGGTCTGAGAATAACGTACTAGCACTGTGATCTGCTTTCTTTAACAACTTAGGGAACAATCTATTATATAAAATCCGTTCTGTCTTTCTGTGTCTGTGTCTTCTAGGATCTCGGGCATCCTCCATCCGATTGCACTCAAATTTGATATGTAGATACCGACGGTATCAGGGCGTGTATAAGTCTTGAAAAAATTACAAAAATCGATTCCAGTGAGAATGCGATCGATAAAGCCGAGGGAACGTGCATTTGTACGCGCATGTACATCAGCTGTTGCGATCGATACTACGCGTACGTGAGAAAAATGCACGTGCAGTTTGCGCAAAAAAAAAAAAACCGGCTGGCTTGAAATAAAGCCACAAAATGCAGTATATTTAAGAGACCAAAAACGTAAGATGCAAAAGAGATATTTTCTTCAAACTTGGCATGAAGGAAGGAAAGATTATTTGGTTTCTCAAGATTTTTTTTTTTGCCGTAACTTCGTTTAACAAAACCAAAAATTTTATTGAAATGAAGGCATGCTTAATTATTTTTTAATGAAAAGAAAACACTGATTGCTTTTTATTCAGCAGATATGATTCAGCACCGTCCATTGGACGGTAGGGGGGGGGGTTGCTCGTTAAAAGACAAAGGATAAAATTTCAAGCAAGTTCTTTTGTTGAGCTTTAGAATGGTAAAATAATTTAATGGTCTATCATTTTTACTTTTTTTTTTGTGCTATCATGACGACGATGACCCAAGGGTGACTTCCTGACAAGGCCTCTGTTTGTTATGACGATATGATAGAATACAAAATGGTTTCTCGCTACCTTCCTTCCAATGATTTTTACATGGTATCCTGTTGATAATATTTGTTGACAATTTTGTGTGTGTGAGAGAGAAAGACAGACATACAGACAAACAGCAGATTTTACCTCAGAACATGACTGGTATTCTGTTTATCGATTGTGAAAGGATGGAAGGCAATGCTGAATCTCGGTAGGATTCGAACTCTGAGCGCGACGAACCGGAATAAGTTACAGCAAGGTATTCTATTCGATGCTCATACGACTTTGCCGCCTCACCACAATTTTAATGGCTGAGTTTTCATTCTCACTTTTTATAATACTAATACTAAAATGGATATTTTTGTGTTCTTTTATTCTTTTACTTGTTTCAGTCATTTGACTGCGGCCATGCTGGAGCACAGGCTTAAAGGTATTTTAGTTGAAAAAATCGATCCCAGGACTTATTCATTGTAAGCCCAGTACTTATTCTGTCGGTCATTTTGCCGAACTACTATGTTACAGGGACGTAAACACTCCAACGTCGGTTGTCAAGCGATGGTGGTGGGGACAGACACAAAGACACACATGCATAAATATATATATATATATATATATATATATATATATACATAGACATACACACACACACGCACACATGTATGTATATATATATATATATATATATATATACACACGACTGGCTTCTTTCAGTTTCCGTCAACCAAATTAATTCACAAACCTTTGGTTGGGCCGAGACTATAGCAGATGTCACACAGTGGGACTGAACTCGGAACCATGTGGTTGGAAAGCAGGCTTCTTACCACACAATCACTCCTATGCCTATATAAAAAATATTAATAAAAAAATATCTTCAATCATTCTAATAATGCTGGTCTCTGATTTAGGCCATCGATCTGGGGAGAAGGAAATAACATCGAACCCCAATAATCACCTTGTGCTTTATTTTATCGAGGGATGAAAGACAACAATTGACCTCGACGGGATTTGAACTCAGGACGTAAAGAGCTGGAAAAAATATCGCATGGCCTTTTTATTTCTAACGCTCTAACGATTCTACAATTTCGCTAGCTTTTTAATGGCTGAGTTTTGAGCCCAACCCTTAAATGTTAACACTAAAATAGATGTGAAAACTTAGTAAAAAAACAAAAATTATTCTCAACCATTCTAATAATACTAAAATGGATCTATTATTAGCAAAAAGATCGTAATTATAACGAATGCTAGAATGTATAAAAATGATCAAATATCCAGACTTTCGTTTCTATTCGTATTTTCTTTCTTTCTTGTTCTCCGTCTCTTGGAAATATCTATATATTCGGACTGAAAGAAGCAAGAATCGATAAAAGGATGAAGCATACTATCAAGAAAATTAATCTCAAAATGAAGGTGCTGCCATGTTTTTACTTCTTTTATTGATGTGGTCTATCGTATGAGGATATAAGGCACAGTAGCGGTTCAGTATATTGTTTTCTTTTATACCATTCAATATGTTTTTTGTTTTGTTTTTCCTTGGTGGGGGGGGCGGGTTGTGTACCTGTAGATTATTCATGGTTGCCATAATGGGAAGCTGCAGTATCGTCTGCTGGCGTTTCCGGTTCGACACATCAATATTTAATTGGTGCCACTCCAAGATCTTTCACAATTATCATTGTTTAACCCTTGCTCTGCCAGGATCAAACAACCACGTCCGGTCTTTTTATCAGGAACAGCGTGCGCAACACAGCAGCATCCAATGTATCGCTTACTAAGACGCTGGGTTGCGGATCATTTGGAGGGTGGAAGCAGGGATATGGTTGTTATATCTTACAGGTTAAGTGACAGCATGAGATTTCATCCTTGGAACAATTCTACTCAGCAAAATATCCATTTGTTGTATGAATCTATTGACATATACATGCAGATCCCAAATGATTTTTGGCGAATATATTGGTTATTTTTTTAATTCCAAACTATTACAGTATATAGAACAGTACATAGATCTAACACGGCACGGAACAGAGTAAGGCTATTGGCATATTGGCATATGGCAGAGATATGCAATTTGGGAATTTACAAAAAGCGAAAAGCATTTAGATTAAGCCCTTCCAGAATATTCCAGATATAAATGCCTTCACATCCTTCCCGTTTTCTCTTCAGGGAACAGAAAATCTGAAAGCTTTTAACATTTTCCTTTTGTTATTTAGCTGATGCACAGAGGTAATATTTCTTTGTGTAGGATCGTTATATTTTATCCGATTCATTAGTAAAATTGACACTGAATATACATATGATGTATGTAGACATGATGGACTAAATCCGTCACCCTGTCCACCTGATGCTTGGATACTTTTCACTGAATAAATACTGTTCCAAACTTTCGGACATGGGTTTCGATCTAAGAATAACGTCCTTCCTTCTCCAGAAGTCACAGGGCCACCGCAACTCCTCTCTTGAATAAACCAATAAAAATAAATTAATGTGTGTGCGCGTGCGTATGATATGAGGATAGATAAATAGATAGTATAATAATACTCTTTAGTCTCTTTAACTCTTTTACTTGTTTCAGTCATTTGACAGCGGCCAAGCTGGAGCACCGCCTTTTAGTCGAGCAAATCGACCCCAGGACTTATTCTTTGCAAGCCTAGTACTTATTCTATCGGTCTCTTTTGCCGAACCGCCAGTTACGAGGACATAAACACACCAGCATCGGTTGACAAACGATGTTATGGGGACAAACACAGACACACAAATACACACACACACACACACAAATATATGTATATATATATAAAGAAGCCTGTCGTATATATGTGTATATATATATGTGTGTGTTTGTGTGTCTGTGTTTGTCC
>NW_021824238.1:0-23187 GCF_006345805.1 Octopus sinensis | reverse complement strand
CTATGTGCGTCTATGTTTATTTAGTGTGTGTGTGAGGGGGATGCCTGTAATATTTGTATCTTCTGGTTATATCATTCTTGTAATTTGTATTTTGTTTTTGTTGTTGTTGCTTTGTTCTAATTTTGTTCATGTGTTTACATCCACCCATTATTATCATTACATATGCTTGTATGTATGTATAACAACAATATTAGTAATAATATTAGTAATAATAATAATAAATCTAATTGAAAAAAAAAAAAATATATATATATATAAATAATATATATATTATACTATATCATACATACATATATAATAATATATATATACACATATATATACATATACATATAAATTCCACATATACACACACATATACACACATACATACACATATACTAGATATAGTTATTCATTTCTATTTCTTTAATTATCTGTATTTATTATGTTTGCAGGATCCACTATCGTCATATGTTGTGGTGTGCGCTATTGCTCCATTCTAGTTTTCTATTCAGGCTAGGTTTATTTTCTATTATATGTGTAGCTTCTGTAATTGTCTAATTGTTGCATCTGTTCTCTGTGTGGACAATATCTTAATTCTCTATGTTATTGATTGATCCCCCGTGTTCTTGTTCAGCGTGTTGGTACAGAATCGATGAGCTTTTACCTTCCTTGAGTTGTCTCCAATGTTCATTCACCCGCTCACCAATGCTTCTTGCTGTTTCCCCTACGTATGTTACGTCTTGTTACTGCATCGTCCCTCTATACATCTTATACTATAGACCACATTTCTGGCTTTACAGTTTGTTTGTGGGCTAAATCTACATACAGTGCAATAGTTATCCGTACAGAGAGTTCTACTAAAAGGATAGCTTCTACCAATTATAGATCTGATAGGGTTGCCTGGCTTTTCAACAACCTTAATTCTTAGCTTAAGTTTATCTAGGGTCCTTCTAAAGCGGTACGCCAGTTCACCTCCAGGGGTGGTGTCAACGAACATGACACTCTGGTATTTATGGCTATCATACCAAGAGTGGCCTTCCCTATTTTCTTTTTTCCTTTCTATAGTGTTCCATGACTTGTTCCTATAGAGTGGGCAAATCCCATTCCTATCATTACATAATATATTATCAAATTTCTTCATGGCTCCTTTGTATACTCTGACCCTTTCTTTATGGCTGTAACCTGAGAACTGCATGCGGTGAATGAAATACTGTATGTGTCTCTTTAATTCTGTAGGCTCGCACATGCGTGACACATTTCTCATTATTCTGACGAGGTCTGCCATCAAAATATTGAACTTGGCATTGCCCGCAATGGCTGAGTTCCGGTGGATCAGGTATTTTGAGGCCATAGGTTTTGCATAGTATGAATGAAGGATTGGGTTTTGCATAGTATGAATGAAGGATTGGGTTTTACTTTTCACATTTCTAGCCAGCAGAGTTCAGTACCATAGACTACCAGTACTAGACACTGGTAGTTCTCAGGTTACAGCCATAAGAAAGGGTCAGAGTATACAAAGGAGCCATGAAGAAATTTGATATATATTATATAATGATAGGAATGGGATTTGCCCACTCTATAGGAACAAGTCATGGAACACATAGAAAGGACAAAAAAGAAAATAGGGAAGGCCAACTCTTGGTATGATAGCCATAAATACCAGAGTGTCATGTTCGTTGACACCACCCCTGGAGGTGAACTGGCGTACCGCTTTAGAAGGACCCTAGATAAACTTAAACTAAGAATTAGGTTGTTGAAAAGCCAGGCAACCCTATCAGATCTATAATTGGTAGAAGCTATCCTTTTAGTAGAACTCTCTGTACGGACAACTATTGCAATGTATGTAGATTTAGCCCACAAACAAACTGTAAAGCCAGAAATGTGGTCTATAGTATAAGATGTATAGAGGGACGATGCAGTAACAAGACAGTAACATACGTAGGGGAAACAGCAAGAAGCATTGGTAAGCGGGTGAATGAACATTGGAGACAACTCAAGGAAGGTGAAAGCTCATCGATTCTGTACCAACACGCTGAACAAGAACACGGGGGATCAATCAATAACATAGAGATTAAGATATTGTCCACACATAGAACAGATGCAACAATTAGACAAATTACAGAAGCTACACATATAATAGAAAATAAACCTAGCCTGAATAGAAAACTAGAATGGAGCAATAGCGCACACCACAACATATGACGATAGTGGATCCTGCAAACATAATAAATACACAGATAATTAAAGAAATAGAAATGAATAACTATATATATGTATATGTGTATGTATGTGTGTATATGTGTGTGTATATGTGTATATATATATATATGTATATGTATATATATGTATATATATATATATATATGTATGTATGTATATGTATATATATATATATATATATATATTTTTTTTTTTCGATTAGATTTATTATTATTATTACTAATATTGTTGTTATACATACATACAAGCATATGTAATGATAATAATGGGTGGATGTAAACACATGAACAAAATTAGAACAAAAGCAACAACAACAAAAACAAAATACAAATTACAAGAATGTATATAACCAGAAGATACAAATATTACAGGCATCCCCCTCACACACACACACTAAATAAACATAGACGCACATAGAGATATAAGCATGCGCAAATGAAGACATACAATAGAAATACAAAATGGCTGACGGTTAGTAAGGAGAGACACAAGTAGTGAGAAGAAAACAAAGGACCACTGATGCGGTCACAGGAGTGTGACGAAAGAACTTTGCCGAAATAAGATTAAGATTAATGTAAAAATAAATATCACTGAAGCAAAATAACACCAAATATATAGTGCGTGTGTTTTTATTGGCTAAACTGGCAATATGACCATTCCGAAATATAACAATATCTGTTTCAACACACGACTTCACATAAAAAAAAAAATCTTGCACAACAAATATTTAAACGTATATATATATATATATTACATATATACACAGGGTTATTCAATAAGTATGAAGCGATTTCATTATGCAATATTTTAATAAGGAAATGCAATAGAAAACCTCCAGCTAAGTCCCAACTATTTACTCACAATCAGCTTTTAGTTCCGTCTCACAAGCGTTCACATGGCCACCCCCTGCGGCACAGACAATATCGATGCGATGAGAGAATTCCTCCCAGACGCGTATCAGATTATCACGAACCACTGAGTTGATCGTTGTTGTTATTCAAAGTTTAAGGTCATCGAGGCTAGTGGGTAGCTGGTGGAACTTTCTAAGTTTTCAATGGCTGCCACAGGGGCGCTGTAGTCCCGTCGTTCTTCCGGCAACTTTCAGTTGTTTGTTTATACTCAAAACGACCGAGTCCTCAGTAAAAGGCGTTCTTCTGCGTTCTCGAGTTCGCAAAAACAGACTCGTTTTCACAGCGCAGCGTGCTTCTCGAAGTCAAATTGACATTAATCTGTCCTCTCCTAAGAATATTCGACAGGGGTTTCAACAGTTTCTAGACAGTGGGTTTCTGTGTAAAGGAAAAGTCCAAGATGATCCCAAGTTTCGGAGAAACAACTGGCGAAAATCCGTGCTGTGTTTGAGGGGAGCCCGTGGAAGTCCACAAATCGAACTTACCGTGAGCTTGTGATCCCTTAATCTACTATCTGGGGTGTGCTAAGAAGACAGGAAATAAAAGTTGAACCAGAGTAAATACTTGTGATTTAGCTAGAGTTTTCTACTGCTTTTCCTTATTAAAATAAAATCGGTTCGTTCTTCATCAATAACCCTGTGTTTGTGTGCGTGTGTGTGTGTATGTATATATATATATATATATATAATATATAACATATACATACATACCATATATATATATATTATATACACATATAATATACATATACATATATATATATACACATATACACACACATATACACACATACATACACATATACATATATTAGTTATTCATTTCTATTTCTTTAATTATCTGGTATTTATTATGTTTGCAGGATCCACTATCGTCATATGTTGTGGTGTGCGCTATTGCTCCATTCTAGTTTTCTATCAGGCTAGGTTATTTTCTATTATATGTGTAGCTTCTGTAATTTGTCTAATTGTTGCATCTGTTCTATGTGTGGACAATATCTTAATCTCTATGTTATTGATTGATCCCCCGTGTTCTTGTTCAGCGTGTTGGTACAGAATCGATGAGCTTATACCTTCCTTGAGTTGTCTCCAATGTTCATTCACCCGCTCACCAATGCTTCTTGCTGTTTCCCCTACGTATGTTACTGTCTTGTTACTGCATCGTCCCTCTATACATCTTATACTATAGACCACATTTCTGGCTTTACAGTTTGTTTGTGGGCTAAATCTACATACAGTGCAATAGTTATCCGTACAGAGAGTTCTACTAAAAGGATAGCTTCTACCAATTATAGATCTGATAGGGTTGCCTGGCTTTTCAACAACCTTAATTCTTAGCTTAAGTTTATCTAGGGTCCTTCTAAAGCGGTACGCCAGTTCACCTCCAGGGGTGGTGTCAACGAACATGACACTCTGGTATTTATGGCTATCATACCAAGAGTTGGCCTTCCCTATTTTCTTTTTTGTCCTTTCTATAGTGTTCCATGACTTGTTCCTATAGAGTGGGCAAATCCCATCCTATCATTACATATATTATCAATTTCTTTCATGGCTCCTTTGTATACTCTACCCTTTCTTTATGGCTGTAACCTGAGAACTGCATGCGGTGAATGAAATACTGTATGTGTCTCTTTAATTCGGTAGGCTCGCACATGCGTGACACATTTCTCATTATTCTGACGAGGTCTGCCATCAAAATATTGGACTTTGCATTGCCCGCAATGGCTGAGTTCCGGTGGATCAGGTATTTTGAGGCCATAGGTTTTGCATAGTATGAATGAAGGATTTGGGTTTTGCATAGTATGAATGAAGGATTTGGGTTTTACTTTTCACAATTTCTAGCCAGAGTTCAGTACCATAGACTACCAGTACTAGACACTGGTAGTTCTCAGGTTACAGCCATAAAGAAAGGGTCAGAGTATACAAAGGAGCCATGAAGAAATTTGATAATATATTATATAATGATAGGAATGGGATTTGCCCACTCTATAGGAACAAGTCATGGAACACTATAGAAAGGACAAAAAAGAAAATAGGGAAGGCCAACTCTTGGTATGATAGCCATAAATACCAGAGTGTCATGTTCGTTGACACCACCCCTGGAGGTGAACTGGCGTACCGCTTTAGAAGGACCCTAGATAACTTAAACTAAGAATTAAGGTTGTTGAAAAGCCAGGCAACCCTATCAGATCTATAATTGGTAGAAGTATCCTTTTAGTAGAACTCTCTGTACGGACAACTATTGCAATGTATGTAGATTTAGCCCACAAACAAACTGTAAAGCCAGAAATGTGTCTATAGTATAAGATGTATAGAGGACGATGCAGTACAGACAGTAACATACGTAGGGGAAACAGCAAGAAGCATTGGTAAGCGGGTGAATGAACATTGGAGACAACTCAAGGAAGGTGAAAGCTCATCGATTCTGTACCAACACGCTGAACAAGAACACGGGGGATCAATCAATAACATAGAGATTAAGATATTGTCCACACATAGAACAGATGCAACAATTAGACAAATTACAGAAGCTACACATATAATAGAAAATAAACCTAGCCTGAATAGAAAACTAGAATGGAGCAATAGCGCACACCACAACATATGACGATAGTGGATCCTGCAAACATAATAAATACACAGATAATTAAAGAAATAGAAATGAATAACTATATATATGTATATGTGTATGTATGTGTGTATATGTGTGTGTATATGGTATATATATATATATGTATATGTATATATATGTATATATATATATATATGTATGTATGTATATGTATATATATATATATATATATATTTTTTTTTTTCGATTAGATTTATTATTATTATTACTAATATTGTTGTTATACATACATACAAGCATATGTAATGATAATAATGGTGGATGTAAACACATGAACAAAATTAGAACAAAAGCAACAACAACAAAAACAAAATACAAATTACAAGAATGTATATAACCAGAAGATACAAATATTACAGGCATCCCCCTCACACACACACACTAAATAAACATAGACGCACATAGAGATATAAGCATGCGCAAATGAGACATACAATAGAAATACAAAATGGCTGACGGTTAGTAAGGAGAGACACAAGTAAGTGAGAAGAAAACAAAGGACCACTGATGCGGTCACAGGAGTGTGACGAAAGAACTTTGGCCGAAATAAGATTAAGATTAATGTAAAAAATAAATATCACTGAAGCAAAATAACACCAAATATATAGTGCGTGTGTTTTTATTGGCTAAACTGGCAATATGACCATTCCGAAATATAACAATATCTGTTTCAACACACGACTTCACATAAAAAAAAATCTTGCACAACAAATATTTAAACGTATATATATATATATATATACATATATACACAGGGTTATTCAATAAGTATGAAGCGATTTCATTATGCAATATTTTAATAAGGAAATGCAATAGAAAACTCCAGCTAAGTCCCAACTATTTACTCACAATCAGCTTTTAGTTCCTGTCTCACAAGCGTTCCACATGGCCACCCCCTGCGGCACAGACAATATCGATGCGATGAGAGAATTCCTCCCAGACGCGTATCAGATTATCACGAACCACTGAGTTGATCGTTGTTGTTATTCAAAGTTTAAGGTCATCGAGGCTAGTGGGTAGCTGGTGGAACTTTCTAAGTTTTCAATGGCTGCCACAGGGGCGCTGTAGTCCCGTCGTTCTTCCGGCAACTTTCAGTTGTTTGTTTATACTCAAAACGACCGAGTCCTCAGTAAAAGGCGTTCTGCGTTCTCGAGTTCGCAAAAACAGACTCGGTTTTCACAGCGCAGCGTGCTTCTCGAAGTCAAATTGACATTAATCTGTCCTCTCCTAAGAATATTCGACAGGGGTTTCAACAGTTTCTAGACAGTGGGTTTCTGTGTAAAGGAAAAGTCCAAGATGATCCCAAGTTTCGGAGAAACAACTGGCGAAAATCCGTGCTGTGTTTGAGGGGAGCCCGTGGAAGTCCACAAATCGAACTTACCGTGAGCTTGTGATCCCTTAATCTACTATCTGGGGTGTGCTAAGAAGACAGGAAATAAAAGTTGAACCAGAGTAAATACTTGTGATTTAGCTAGAGTTTTCTACTGCTTTTCTTATTAAAATAAAATCGGTTCGTTCTTCATCAATAACCCTGTGTTTGTGTGCGTGTGTGTGTGTATGTATATATATATATATATATATATATATATATATATGTATATATAAGTTCAGCAAAAATTTCGATTCAGATGAATATGGTACTGAAGTTAAAGGCACCAGAATTTGGTATAGTATTATCCATATAAATCAAATGGGGTGATTATAATCAAAATAAGCAACAAGGATATCCTAGGTAGTGTAGTACAACCGTTTCATGCTACTTCATTTTATTGAACACTGTAAGTATTACATCAGTTTTAAAATGCAGAGCACTCTTTAGCCACATATGGAATTTTTTAAAATTAAATTGACAATGTTCATTTTTATACTTATTCCATTTGCCAACATTACAAACAGGGGAGGTATATAGACAGAGAGGTGAATCTCATCAATAAAAACATGGAAGTAGAAGACATTAACTCATGGGCAGAATTTTTTATCACTCTGATACTAGAGGTATAATCTACCTCTAGTATTCGAGTACTACATTTTCCTCCTTGTTTCGCATTTATGGGCTTACTCTTGTGTGTGTGTGTATATATATATATATATATATATATATATATATATATATATATATATATATATATATATATACACCTATATATATATATATATAAAGTAAAGGTAAAGACCCCCTTCGGTCATGAATGACCATGGGATTGCACCTAGAAAGTTACCCTCCTAGACACAAGTCCGGGCAAGGTTGTTTATGGAAGGCCAGCAGTCGCCCATGCATACCAGCCTCCCCTCTCCACGCCACCAGTGTTATCCAAGGGAAAGGCAAAGGGGCCGATACAGCTTGGCACCAGTGACGTCGCAACTCATTTCTACAGCTGAGTGAACTGGAGCAACGTTAAATAAAGTGTCTTGCTCAAGAACACAACACGCAGCCCGGTCCGGGTTTCGAGCTCACAACCTCACGATCGTAAGCTCGACGCTCTAACCACACATGCATATATACATATATACACACACATATATACACACACACACATATATATATATACCAGTTCAATGTGTGACAACGTGTGTATCGTTAGTGATTTTCTTTCTGCGTCTTTTCTTTCTTCGACCTTTCCTTTTTCTAAGTTTCTGACGAAGAGCTCCGCTCGAAACGTTTAATCCCCCTTCTTTCTTTCCCTTCCTGAGCGTCCAATAATACTATACTTGTTCCACGTCCTCTCGTTGTTGTGTTTTCTCTTTGTTCATGCTTGGAATAACTATATATATAATTTTTTTATTATTTTTTTATAATTTTATATTCTTTTCTCTTTTGTATCTATATTTTTTATGCATACTTGTAAGAAAAAAGTTTTTGCTATTTAAGAAACCAGTAAAACCTACATTCTTCAGTTTGGAAACGGTTACGTGAAGCTTGAAATTCATATCGGAGTCACTCACTGTAAACATTATTATTAAGATTAAAATAAATATTATCCCCTCAAAAAAGCCCTCTCGACTCATTCTTTTAAACATATATATAATATTGTACCAAGGACTTTTTCTTTATTCTACTACTACTACTACTACTACTACTACTACTACTAACTACTACTACTACTACTACTACTACTACTACTACTACTACACACACACACGCTGATGTAGATCTATATGTAACATTCTGTATCTATATACGATCTTGTCCATTCATATTTCTCACTTAAACCGTGTATATGCCTTTATGTATCAATCAGTCTACCTACCTGCCGTCATACCTACATGCCCACCTACCTGCCAACGTACCTGCATACATGCATACATACATACATACCCACAAACCTACCTATCTACCGATAGAGTGAGAGAGGTGAGGCAGAACAAGAAAGATGGGAATAGATAGATAGATAGATAGATAGATAGATAGATAGATAGGCGCAGGAGTGGCTGTGTGGTAAGTGGCTTGTTTACCAACCACGTGGTTCCGGGTTCAGTCCCACTGCGTGGCACCTTGGGCAAGTGTCTTCTACTATAGCCTCGGGCCGACCAAAGCCTTGTGAGTCTATTTGGTAGACGGAAACTGAAAGAATCACGTCGTATATATGTATGTATATATGTGTGCGTGTATGTTTGTGTGTCTGTGTTTGTCTCCCTAGCAATGCTTGACAACCGATGCTGATGTGTTTATGTCCCCGTCACTTAGCGGTTCGGCAAAAGAGACCGATAGAATAAGTACTGGGCTTACAAAGAATGAGTTCCGGGGTCGAGTTGCTCGATTAAAGGCTGTGCTCCAGCATGGCCGCAGTCAAATGACTGAAACAAGTAAAAGAGTAAAAGAGAGATAGATAGATAGATAAGTTTCTTTATTGGCCACACAGGGCTGCACACAGATGGAACAAGTTACAAAGTAGAGCTTTTCTTTTGGGGGATGAAAAAAAAAAGGTGGCCTAGGTTTTCGATCAAAAGGGATCGTAAAAGGGAAAAAAGTACAAAAAAAAGGAAAAAAGAGGTAAAGAAAAAAAGAAAAAAGGGAAAAGGAGCAAAAGAAAAGAAAATGGAAAAAGGAAGAAAAAAGAGGGAAAAAAGGAGAAGAGGAAAAAAAACGATCAATAGGGATCGTGTATCACAGTGTCATGATGTATGGTGTAAAGGGGAAAGCAAGTAAGGTTTATCCGTGGGAAGAAAAACCTACGAAAAAGACCACGGTAACCTTGGTCAATATTGTTATATGTTACCACATTTGTTTGCAAGTGGGTAACCCTCTGTTTTTAATTTCTGGGTTCATAGGATTACGCTCAAGGTGGCTTCGTCATTTATACGTGCCATCCTTGCTACATTCGCCCATCTTTTTTTTAAACGTTCGCTGGACAAAACTTGCCTCTCTACTCTCACTTTCCTTTTCAAGTGGTACTTGAAGAAGTTGATGAGAGATTGACCAGAGAGGAAAGTGTTTGTCTCCAATCCTTTCAGACGCGTCCACCATAGATAGATAGATAGATAGATAGATAGATAGATAGATAGATAGATAGATAGATAGATAGATAGATAGATAGATAGATAGATAGATGAGACGTAGGCGTAGCCCTGTGGAAAGAAGTTTGCCTCCCAACCACACGGTTCCTGGTTCAGTCCCACCGTGTGGCACCTTGGAAAAGTGGCCTCTACTACAGCCCCATATTGCCCAAAGACATGGATTTTACAGAAACTGAATGAAGCCTGTCATATTTGTGTGTTTATACGTGTGTATGTTTGTTGTGTTTGTATGTATGTGTGGAGGCGCAGTGGCCCAGTGGTTAGGGCAGCGGACTCGCGGTTTCGATTCCAAGACCGGGCGTTGTGAGTGTTTATTGAGCGAAAACACCTAAAGCACCACGAGGCTCCGGCAGGGGATGGTGGTGATCCCTGCTGTACTCTTTCACCACAACTTTCTCTCACTCTTACTTCCTGTTTCTGTTGTACCTGTATTTCAAAGGGCCGGCCTTGTCACTCTCTGTGTCACGCCGAATATCCCCGAGAACTACGTTAAGGGTACACGTGTCTGTGGAGTGCTCAGCCACTTACACGTTAATTTCACGAGCAGGCTGTTCCGTTGATTCGGATCAACCGGAACCCTCGTCGTCGTAACCGACGGAGTGCTTCCCATTCATGTGTATGTGTGTTCGCGTGTGTATATTTGTGTGCGTGAGAGAAAGAGAGTGTATGTGCGTGTGCGTGTGTGTGTGTCTATGTTTTGTCTGCACTCCCGTTTGACAACCAGTGCTGTGTTTACGTCCACATTATTTAGCGTTTCAATAAAAGCGAATGACAAAATACTTTCTGTTTTTAAAAAAAATGTAATAGATTTTGGTGTCCATTTCTTTGAATAAAAAAATTCCCCTTTGTGGTGCACCAGCATGGCCGCAGCGTAATTGCTGAAATAAGTAAAAAATATAATTCTGGAACCACGCCCATCCGTATACCTGATGAACTATTGATAAACAATCAAGCCTATCAGCGCCAAGAGGTCAATCGATACACAGATAGACATATTAATACACAAATTGGTAAACAGTGCTACAAAATTATTGTAGAGTTCACAGCATTTTATTTAAGTACTTTATTGTTCAGCAGAATAAATCTATAGATTTTAGACGCGATTATATGTATAACGGAGAGTGTAAACAAACTGCCCATGTTATACTGGAGAAAATCTATTAAAAAAATGTGGTATGTGTATGTGCATGAATGTAAGGATGTTTAAGTGTGTTTGGCTCCCACTTGGGTGTGGCTTGTGTGTGTGTGTGTGTATTGTTTTGTGGGTGTGTGTGTATGTGTGTATGTGTGTATGTGTGTGTGTATGTAAAAAGGTCATTGGGAGTTCAGACATGATGAAAACAATAACGCATATCGCTTTATATTCTATATGTGTATATGTGTGTGTATGTGTGTGTGTGGTGTGTGTGTGTACAAACACGCCTCCATACACACAGAAATGTATATATGTATATATATATGTGTGTGTGTGTGCGTGTGTGTGTGTGTGTGTGTGTATAGAGAAGGGGGAATAGTTAGACAGACAGACAGACAGTTAGATTGATAGGTAGATAGATAGATAGATAGATAGATAGATAGATAGATAGATAGATAGATAGATAGATAGATAGATAGATAGATAGATAGATAGATAAATAGATAGATAGATTGATTGATAGATAGATAGAAAGAAAGACAGACAGACAAACAGACGGACAGACGGACGGACAGACGGACGGACGGACGGAGGGACAGACAGACGGACGGACGGACGGACGGACGGACGGACGGACGGACGGATGGATGGATAGATCGATAGCTAGCTAGCTAGCTAGATAGATAGATAGAGAGAGAAAGAGAGGAGAGAGAGAGAGAGAGAGATAAATACATACACATAGAGTGATAATGATACATATAGACACAAACTGCTGTATATAGGGAAAATTTTATGGTCATTAATTGTGATTGAGGGCGCCGAAGCACCTTTTTAACAAGAAATAAGTATTGAAAACCTTAATCGCTAAGAGGCGCGCAATATATGTACACTGACAAAGATACCTGCCCTAGTATCAGTAGACTCGACTAGTTTTACCTATCAGTCGTAGGCTCTTCAGTAGTAACTAATCGAATGTTCGAGGGTTTGACTAAATCTGGCCGTCAGTATGCTTTATTCTTTACTTGTTTCAGTCATTAGACTGCGGCCATGCTGGGGCACCGCCTTGAGTATATACATTTTACCATAAAAATTTACGTCTGATTTAGTAAAATTTTTGGAAATTAATATAAGAAGCTAGGCGAAATATATCATAAATGAAAAGTTTTATCCTCACTGATGGTGTCTAACGGCACCTAGACACCTATATTGCAAGAAATAAGAGTTAAAAACTCTTAATGTTGCAAGAAGGACACAATACGCCATGATAGATCGCTAGCCACACATTCTTTATTTTCTCTCCTTTTTTTTCTTTCTGTGTTCTTTTCTATGGAAGAGCATAGGCTCGAAACGTTAAGGACCTTTTCACTTCCCGAGCTTTAAACTAATACATCTGTTTGTTGTCTACACGAACCTGTCTTCGTCTTTTGTTGTTTTTTGTGAATTCTCCCTATATATACGTATATATTTTCAGGGAAGATAACTGCCCCATAACCGTCTCAAGGATCTATAAACTCTTTTTTACTCTTTACCCTTTTACTTGTTTCAGTCATTTGACTGCGGCCATGCTGGAGCACCACCTTTAGTCGAGCAAATCGACCCCGGGACTTATTCTTTGTAAGCCCAGTACTTATTTTATCGGTCTCTTTTGCCGAACCGCTAGGTGACAGCGACGTAAACACACCAGCATCGGTTGTCAAGCAATGCTAGGGGGACAAACACAGACACACAAACATATACACACATACGTATATATATATATATACATATATACGACAGGCTTCTTTCAGTTTCCGTCCACCAAATCCACTCACAAGGCATTGGTCGGCCCGGGCTATAGCAGAAGACACTTGCCCAAGATGCCACGCAGTGGGACTGAACCCGGAACCATGTGGTTGGTTAGCAAGCTACTTACCACACAGCCACATATATATATATATTGCAAAATAGACACACACATACACGCACGCAAACACATACACACATACGCATATGTACATATTGAGAAAAAGGAAGCGGTGAGAATTTTGGATAATCCCGCTTTCGTTCGATTATCGAACTCGTCAAGACAAAATCAAAATGGTAAAAACAGAAGGATGTTTTTTGAGGGTTTGTTTTGTTTAGAAGAGGAAAACAATATTTTGGGGGTGGGGGAAGAGAGAAAGAAAAGCTAAAAGGGGGAAATAGATACAGAGAAAGAGAGAGTGAGTGAGAAGTTTCAGGACAATCCAGAAAGGGGAAAAATAGGATAGGAAAAGGATAGATAGATAGATAGATAGATAGATACATAGATAGAGATAGATAGATAGATAGATAGATAGAATAGATAGATAGATAGATAGATAGATAGATAGATAGATGGATGGATAGATAGATAGGTAGATAGATGGATGGATAGATAGATGGTAGATAGATAGACAGAGGTAGATAGATAGATAGATAGATAGATAGATAGATAGATAGATAGATAGATAGATAGATAGATAGAGATAGATAGATAGATAGATAGATAGATAGATAGATAGATAGATAGATAGATAGATAGAGAGTAGTTTATACCTATCAACATACTTATAAATAAACACATTTTCTCACAGGGGCTGGTGACCTTTGAAGATGTCAATTTTAGAAAGTAGGATGGGAAAGATAAGAAAAAAGGGGAGGGAGCGGTCATTAGCGTTCGAAGTTCAAAGTCCTATGAAAATGTATATTCCTTTACACTTGTATAGTCAAATTCTATATTTTGTATGATTCCATGTTTTGCATGAACACACATTAAATATTACAACACATAAATTATAAACTGTATATATTACTATACACAAATTAGGAAAACGAAGTTAGAATATATTAAAAAAAAATTCGAATTTGGTACTGTTTATAATTAAATCTATTCTCTAAATGGATGGAAGCAGTCAGTCGGTTACGACGATGAGGGTTCCGGTTGATCCGAATCAACGGAACAGCCTGCTCGTGAAATTAACGTGTAAGTGGCTGAGCACTCCACAGACACGTGTACCCTTAACGTAGTTCTCGAGGAGATTCAGCGTGACACACAGAATGTGACAAGGCCGGTCCTTTGAAATACAGGTACAACAGAAAACAGGAAGTAAGAGTGAGAGAAAGTTGTGGTGAAAGAGTACAGCAGGGGTCACCACCATCCCCTGCCGGAGCCTCGTGGAGCTTTAGGTGTTTTCGCTCAATAAACACTCACAATGCCCGGTCTGGGAATCGAAACCGCGATCCTATGACCGCGAGTCCGCTGCCCTAACCACTGGGCCATTGCGCCTCCACTATTCTCTAAATACATTTAATCAAACATCATAAATAAGATTTGTAATATGTATATTTTATATTTAGCTGGAAGCCATTTTGTAGGATATTTATTGTATAATAAAATATAGGAGCACTCCGTCGGTTTCGACGACGAGGGTCCCAGCTGATGCAATCAACGGAACAGCTTGCTCATGTAATTAACGTGCAAGTGACTGAGCAATCCACAGACACGCGCACCCCTAACGTAGTTCTCAGGGAGATTCAGCGTGACACATGGTGTGACAAGGTTGGCCCTTTGAAATACAGGTACTACTCATTTTTACCAGGTGAGTGAACTTGAGCAACGTGAAATAAAGTGGCTTGCTCAAGGACACAACGCGTCGCTGAGAATCGAACTCACGACATTACAATCGTGAGCCGAATGCTCTAACCACTAAGCCACGCGCCTTCACATATTATAATAAAGCAGGTATATACTGATTAAATATATTTCTTTAAGTAGGCCTAGGAGTGGCTGTGTGGTAAGTAACTTGCTTACCAATCACATGGTTTCGGGTTCAGTCCCAATGCGTGGCACCTTGGGCCAGCGTCTTCTACTATAGCCTCGGGGCGACCAAAGCCTTGTGAGTGGATTTGGTAGACGGAAACCGAAAGAAGCCCGTCGTATATATGTATGTATATATGTATGTGTGTGTATATGTTTGTGTGTCTGTGTTTGTCCCCCCAACATCGCTTGACAACCGATGCTGGTGTGTTTACGTCCCTGTAACTTAGCGGTTCGGCAAAAGAGACCAATAGAATAAGTACTAGTCTTACAAAGAATAAGTCCTGGGGTCGATTTTCTCAACTAAATGCGTTGCTCCAGCATGGCCGCAGTCAAATGACTGAAACAAGTAACAGAGTAAAAGATTATCTTTCACCATTTTGTAGGATTTCTTCATCTTTTTCTTACTTGGGTATGAGAATTCAAAAGAGATCTTTTTCGCGAATTACTTTGCCAAGTAGCTACATTAAATATCTTTCATAATCAGTGGTAAACTGGTTCTAGTATTCTTTCTTGGGCATATGTAAGATCTGGTGGAGGCGCAATGGCCCAGTGGTTAGGGCAGCGGACTCGCGCGGTCGTAGGATCGCGGTTTCGATTCCCAGACCGGGCGTTGTGAGTGTTTATTGAGCGAAAACACCTAAAGCTCCACGAGGCTCCGGCAGGGGATGGTGGTGATCCCTGATGTACTCTTTCACCAAAACTTTCTCTTACTCTTACTTCCTGTTTCTGTTGTACCTGTATTTCAAAGGGCCAGCCTTGTCACTCACTGTGCCACGCTGAATATCCCCGAGAACTACGTTAAGGGTACACGTGTCTGTGGAGTGCTCAGCCACTTACACGTTAATTTCACGAGCAGGCTGTTCCGTTGATTGGATCAACCGGAACCCTCATCGTCGTAACCGACGGAGTGCTTCCATTTCAAAGGGCCGGCCTTGTCACTCTCTGTGTCACGCTGAATATCCCCGAGAACTACGTTAAGGGTGCACGTGTCTGTGGGGTGCTCAGCCACTTACACGTTAATTTCACGAGCAAGCTGTTCCGTTGATTCGGATCAACCGGAACCCTCGTCGTCGTAACCGACGGAGTGCTTCCATCCATATGTAAGATCTATAAGAACAGCAGTTGTCAAAATCCCAATGTTATGGGGTCATTTATGGAGACGAGTATCATGTTATTAACATTGGAGCCACGTTCAGAAACAGATGGAAACACTCCGTCGGTTACGACGACGAGGGTTCCGGTTGATCCGAATCAACGGAACAGCCTGCTCGTGAAATTAACGTGTAAGTGGCTGAGCACTCCACAGACACGTGTACCTTTAACGTAGTTCTCGGGGATATTCAGCGTGACACAGAGAGTGACAAGGCTGGCCCTTTGAAATACAGGTACAACAGAAACAGGAGGTAAGAGCGAGAGAAAGTTGTGGTGAAAGAGTACAGCAGGGATCACCACCATCCCCTGCCGGAGCCTGGTGGAGCTTTAGGTGTTTTCGCTCAATAAACACTCACAACGCCCGGTCTGGAAATCGAAACCGCGATCCTACGACCGCGAGTCCGCTTCCCTAACCACTGGGCCATTGCGCCTCCACGTTCAGAAACAGCAGTAATAGTGTAATAGAAATGTTTTCTCTTCATCCATCATCATTACAATTAAAAAAGAAACGATAATAAATTGGTGAAATGGTCACGAAGAAGCTTTCTTGACAGACACCAAAAACCATCTACAATACACTAATGTCGCATCACATGGTATGTGAATAATGTTAGACAGCAGTACAGCGTACGTTGGAGCATTCATTTGATTTATTTCTCTCTAATCGTCTTAGCTGGGCATAGCGTTTATGTGAGCTATGTAATACTCTTTTTACTCTTTTACTTGTTTCAGTCATTTCACGGCGGCCATGCTGGAGCACCGCCTTTAGTCGAGCAAATCGACCCCAGGACTTATTCTTTGTAAGCCTAGTACTTATTCTATCGGTCTCTTTTGCCGAACCGCTAGGTGACGGGGACGTAAACACACCAGCATCGGTTGTCAAGCAATGCTAGGGGGACAAACACAGACACAAAAACACACACACATACATATATATATATACATATATACGACAGGCCTCTTTCAGTTTCCGTCTACCAAATCCACTCACAAGGCATTGGTCGGCCCGGGGCTATAGCAGAAGACACTTGCCCAAGATGCCACACAGTGGGACTGAACACGGAACCTTGTTTCATTTGGAGGGGCGTTCATACATATTGTCTCAGTTTTCCTTTCCAATATTTTTGACAAAATGTAGTTCCTTGCTTCGCTTTCAAGCATTTAATTTTGGAGAAAATTTTTTTATGAAGTGTAACTCCATCGCCTTTCGGAACTTTGGGTCATATCTTGGACATTTGTAAAAAGGAAAGATTCTGAACTCTCCTTCCCCGTATTGTTCTAGATGCTTGCTCAGTGGAATCTTTCGCAGTCCTTCTTGTTGGATGTGTTGTTTGTGGATTCTTGCACGTTGGCAGAGGGAATTGCTTGTTTCGCCGATGTAACTTTCCTTACAGTTGGTGTAAATAATACAGTATACGAATATGCGTCTTGCAGTTCCTATCTGCGTTACCTTTGAACGAGAATCCGCTCTTGAATTTTATGTGGGAATCACTTTCTGAATATTTACAGTTGTTTTTGCTGTTGTATGTTCCACATCCGATTCAAAAAATGAACAACGAAACGTTCTGTTTTTACCATTTTGATTTTGACTTGACGAGTTCGATAAACGAACGAAAGCGCTATAAAGAATTATCCAAAATTCAGACTGCTTTTTATCCTCAATATATAATATATGTACACCACTCTATACACACACACACACACACACACACACACACACACACACACACACACACACACACACACACACACACACACACACACGCATACACACACATACACACACACATATATAAATAATGTGAGGTATACCAGCCATCTCAATATGGCTAACCACTAAGGGTGGGTGTTACTGTAGCTTTTAGCCCCAGGAGAACATCGTCTCCAGCTGGCTTTAGGCACACTTTCTGTGCCCTTATGGTATTTGCAAAGGAAGGTCATCCTTCCCTCGTCAACCTAAGTGATACGCACAGACTGCAGTTTCTAGGTTTTGACCTGTCATCAGCGTACGACAATCACCGGTTTTCGATCAAAAAGAGGGTATATATATATATATATATATATATATATATGCATATATATATATATGGTGGTGGTGGTGACCCCCTTCAGTCAGACACTGACCATGGGTTTGCACCTAGAGAGTTACCCTCTAAGGCACAAGTCTGGGCAAGGTTGTTTTATGGAAGACCAGCAGTTGCCCATGCATACCGGCCTCCCCTCTCCATGTCACTGATGTTGTCCAAGGGAAAGGCAAAGGGGCCGATACAGCTTGGCACCTGTGACGTCGCAACTCATTTCTACAGCTGAGTGAACCGGAGCAACGTGAAATAAAGTGTCTTGCTCAAGAACACAACACGCAGCCCGGTCCGGGATTCGAGCTCACAACCTCACGATCGTAAGCTCGACGCTCTAACCACTGAGCCACGCGCCTTCACACACACACACACACACACACAGACACACACACATATATATATATATATATATATATATATATATATATGCATATATATATATGCATGCATACATACATACATGCATGCATACATACACACATACATACATACATACAAACATACATACATACATACATACACACATATATACATACATACAGCAATATACGTCCATCTAACTTGTTCAATCGCCACTTTTGCCGAAACGCTAATCTATGAGGACGTAAACACATACACATACTCAAGACAGAACTGCTCGTACACAACACTAAACTTCCAGCTTTCTAGTAATTAACAAACGAGAGGCTGTGCCTTGAGCAATTCACACTCATTAGATATGTGTCACTGCGACGGAATCCGGCGGCGCAAACTTTCCACGAGACTGATTCTATGCAATGCGCTTAGGATCATCCTGAATGAACATGGAGTACTAAAACGTACATTATTGACTTCCCGTACCATTTTTCTTTTTCATTTTAAAAAAGGCAAATAAAACGATGTTTTATTGTTCCTGCCCGAGCCATGCCTGGCTCATAAGGGCCGATTTCCCGGTTTCCTTGGCGTATAGGTTCCCCACCTGAACGGGACGCCGGTCCGTCGCAGGTGAGCTGCAAGATGCAGAAGGAAAGAGTGAGAGAAAGTTGTGGCGAAAGAGTCAGCAGAATTTCGCCATTAACTTCTGCCGGAGCCGCGTGGAGCTTAGGTGTTTCACTCATAAACACACACATCGCTCGGTCTGAGATTCGAACCCGCGATCCCTCGACACACACACACACACACACATATTTTGTTGTTGTTTGTTCATTCTCGAGCCACACCTGGCTCATAAGGGCCGGTTTCCCGGTTTCCTTGGCGTATAGGTTCCCCACCTGGACGGGACGCCGGTCCGTCGCAGGTGAGCTGCAAGATGCAGGAGGAAAAAGTGAGAGAAAGTTGTGGCGAAAAAGTCAGCAGAAGTTCACCATTCCTTTCTGCCGGAGCCGCGTGGAGCTTAGGTGTTTTCGCTCATAAACACATACATCGTTCAGTCTGAGATTCGAAACCGCGATCTCTCGACCGCGAGTGCGTTGCTCTAACCACTAGGCCATGTGTCTCCACAAATAAAACAATGGCAAACTGCTGGAAAGATATAATGTGTGTACACTGAGTTTGCTTTTAAGAAAGGTGTGTGCCAGAATTTTTCGATATTTCGACCGGAAACACTTTCGATTTAAACGCTTCTCAATTTGGCGGACCAGTTGAGACTAACAGCGACATCAACCCACGTTATTTCCCAAATATCCAAATCGAGTGCTCAAAACCATCTACATTAATTTAGTTACGCCAGCAAGATCGATATTTAAGTTTCACATCAACTGAATGATGTTAACTCTGGCCAAGAATTTGTTGCAGAAACGGGAAGAGAAAAAAGTCTGAGAAGAGACGAAACATTGATCGTCTGTAACAATATTAATTGCAGACGATCGCGGCGAACGACGACCACCTCCAAAGATGGACTTCACACGAAGATTGTAAGGCTTTCAATTGGTAATGCGGTGACGTTGGCGAGCTAGCAGGAACGTTAGCACGCCGGGCGAAATCCGTAGCCGTATTTCGTCTGCCGCTACGTTCTGAGTTCAAATTCCGCCGAGGTCGACTTTACCTTTCATCCTTTCGGGGTCGATTAAATAAGTACCAGTTACGCACTGGAGGTCGATATAATCGACTTAATCCCTTTGTTTGTCCTTGTTTGTCCCCTCTGTGTTTAGCCCCTTGTGGGTAGTAAAGAAATAGGTATTTCGTCTGCCGCTACGTTCTGAGTTCAAATTCCGCCGAGGTCGACTTTGCCTTTCATCCTTTCGTGGTCGATTAAATAAGTACTAGTTACGCACTGGAATCGATATAATCGACTTAATCCCTTTGTCTGTCCTTGTTTGTCTCCTCTGTGTTTAGCCCCTCGTGGGTAGTAAAGAAATAGGTATTTCGTCTGCCGCTACGTTCTGAGTTCAAATTCCGCCGAGGTCGACTTTACCTTTCATCCTTTCCGTATCGATAAATTAAGCATCAGTTACGCACTGGAGTCGATATAATCGACTTAATCCCTTTGTCTGTCCTTGTTTGTCCCCTCTGTGTTTAGCCCCTTGTGGGTAGTAAAGAAATAGGTATTTCGTCTGCCGCTACGTTCTGAGTTCAAATTCCGCCGAGGTCGACTTTACCTTTCCTTCTTTCAGGGTCGATTAAATAAGTACCAGTTACGCACTGAAGTCGATATAATCGACTTAATCCCTTTGTCTGTCCTTGTTTGTCCCCTCTGTATTTAGCCCCTTGTGGGTAGTAAAGAAATAGGTAATGCTTTCAATTTGGTGGGATAGAAAAGATGTCTTCCAACGGACAGTACCGCGAATTCGGATGTGTACTGTGACCAGCGAAATAAATTAAAAGCAGTGATTCGACAGTAGCATCCAACACACATGCTTTTCGTTAGAACGTTGTCTTTGTCATCACAACATTACCAAACACCACTCTCTTTTGCAGACACTACAGTGAATACCGGAGCTAGACCAGAAAGTTTTGCCCAACAATACATTGACACCAAACCACGCGCCTGAGGATTTCCACCTGCTTCGGTCTCATCAAAATTCATTAAATTGATGGACATTTAACACAGAAGAGGATGCAAGAATTCACATGGAAGACTTTTTCTCCAGTAAAGACAGGAAAGTTGCTGAGCAGAAAATGATGGATCTGCACACAACATGGCGGAAGATAATGGAACCAAATGGTAATTGTCACATTGATTAAATAAACCACTTTTTGCTTTAAACTTTCCATATAATCGCTTAACCCTTTTGTTACTGTATTTATTTTCAGAAGCTCTGTGTTTCTTTCAATTACTTTTAATATAACAAAGAATTTAGTAAAATAACTTCGTTATCATTAAGCTAGTGTTAGAAACATAAATTGTGACTAAGGTTTGGTGGAAGATTTTAATTCAGAACTTATGAAAACAAGACATTTTACCATAGAGCCAGAGACAGTTTCAGCTGGGTTGGTATCAAAAGGGTTAAGAATTGTTTCTCTATTATATATTTTAGCCCTTTTGTTACCTTATTTCTGTTGAGATGCTCTGTGTTTCTTTCAATTACTTAAAATATAACAAAGAATTTAGTAAAATAACTTAGTTATCATTCAGCTAGTGTTAGGAACATAAATTGTGACTAAGGTTTGGTGGAAGATTTTAAGTCAAAATTTATGAAAACAAGACATTTGTAGTACTGAGCCAGGGGTAGTTTCAACCGGGTTGGTATCAAAAAGGCTAAGAATTGTTTCTCTATTATATATTTTAACCCTTTTGTTACCTTATTTTTGTTGAGATGCTCTGTGTTTCTTTCAATTACTTAAAATATAACAAAGAATTTAGTAAAATAACTTAGTTATCATTAAGCTAGTGTTAGGAACATAAATTGTGACCAAGGTTTGGTGGAAGATTTTAATTCAAAACTTAAGAAAACAAGACATTTTACCATAGAGCCAGAGGCAGTTTCAGCTGGGTTGGTATCAAAAGGGTTAAGAATTGTTTCTCTATTATATATTTTAACCCTTTTGTTACCTTATTTTTGTTGAAATGCTCTGTGTTTCTTTCAATTACTTAAAATATAACAAAGAATTTCGTAAAATAACTTAGTTATCATTCAGCTAGTGTTAGGAACATAAATTGTGAATAAGGTTTGGTGGAAGATTTTAATTCAGAACTTAAGAAAACAAGACATTTGTACTACAGAGCCAGAGCTGGTTTCAGCCAGGTTGGTATCAAATGGGTTAAAATCTTGAACGGGACTTTTAGCCGATCCAGTATATCTCCATGTGTGCGTATGTATATGTATGAGTAGATGTAAATACATACATACATACATACTTACTTGCATTCACACACTCACACATATCTAGATATAGATATGTATACATATATATATGTATGTAAGTATATATAGGCGCAGGAGTGGCTGTGTGGTAAGTAGCTTGCTAACCAACCACATGGTTCCGGGTTCAGTCCCACTGCGTGGCATCTTGGGCAAGTGTCTTCTGCTATAGCCCCGGGCCGACCAATGCCTTATGAGTGGATTTGGTAGACGGAAACTGAAAGAAGCCTGTCACTGCTTGACAACCGATGCTGGTGTGTTTATGTCCCCGTTACTTAGCGGTTCGGCAAAAGAGACCGATAGAATAAGTACTGGGCTTACAAAAAAATAAGTCCCGGGGAAGAGTTACTCGATTAAAGGCGGTGCTCCAGCATGGCCGCAGTCACATGACTGAAACAAGTAAAAGAGTAAAAAGTATATACACAAACACATGTATACATACACACACACAAGCGCACACACA